>NC_066541.1:11355781-11357094 GCF_024679095.1 Eriocheir sinensis | reverse complement strand
GTGTGTGTGTGTGTGTGTGTGTGTGTGTGTGTGTGTGTGTGTGTGTGAGAGAGAGAGAGAGAGAGAACTGAAACTCGTATACATATTCTCCTTAATTTTACTCTGACTCCTAGGAACTAAGTAATGGCGTCTTGTCGAATATTTTAGTGTTTTTTTCTCTATGGTACAAGAGGCGAACTGAGAGCAATACAATATAAGAAAATTACGTTATTTGTCGCCCCTATTAAGAACGAAAGATAGTAGGAGGAATACGCAGACTTATCGATTTTAGTTCTTTTTTTACAACAAAGGAAACAGCTCAAGGGCAAAAAATAAAAGAAAATAATGAAAAAAAACACAATAATGAAAAAAAAGCCCGCAAATCACTGCTCCTATAAAAAAAGAGTTAAGAGGAGAGATGAGGGAAACTGAGGGAAGATGAGGGAAAGTGAGGGAAGATGAGGGAAAGTGAAGGGAGGTGAGGTGAAGTAAGGGGAGGTGAGGGTAGGCGAGGGAAAGTAAAGGGAGGTGAAGGGAGCTGAGGGAAAGTTGAGGGAGGTGAGGGAAGGTGAATAGGAGATGAAGGTGAGGTGAGGAGGGGTGAGGGAAGGTGAGGGAAGGTAAGGATAGGTAAAAGAATGTGAGGGTGGATCTGAGGAGTTGTGTGGAGGTGAAGGGAAGGTGAGGGGAGATGATGGGGAGGTAAGGAGGGGTGAGGGAAGAAGGAAGGTAAGGAGAGGTAAGAGAATGTGAGGGTGGATCTGAGGAGTTGTGTGGAGGTGAAGGGAAGGTGAGGGGAGATGATGGGGAGGTAAGGAGGGGTGAGGGAAGAGGGAAGGTAAGGAGAGGTAAGAGAATGTGAGGGTGGATCTGAGGAGTTGTGTGGAGGTGAAGGGAAGGTGAGGTGAGGAGGGGTGAGGGAAGGTGAGGGAAGGTAAGGAGAGGTAAGAGAATGTGAGGGTGGATCTGAGGTAAGGGGATGGAAGGGGAGAGAAGGATAGGATAGCCAAGGGAAGGTGAAAGGAGATGAAGGGGAGGTGAGGAGGGGTGAGGGAAGGTGAGGGAAGGTAAGGAAAGGTAAGAGAACGTGAGGATGGATCTGAGGTAAGGGGATGGAAGGGGGGAAAATGGAAGGGGAGAGAAGGATAGGATAGCCAAAGGAAGGTGAGAGGAGATGAAGGGGAGGTGAGGAGGGGTGATGGAAGGTGAGGGAAGGTAAGGAGAGGTAAGAGAGAGTGAGGGTGGATCTGAGGTAAGGGAATGGAAGGGGGAAAATGGAAGGGGAGAGAAGGATAGGATAGCCAAAGGAAGGTGAGAGGAGATGAAGGGGAGGT
>NC_066541.1:11295781-11353281 GCF_024679095.1 Eriocheir sinensis | reverse complement strand
CTCTCTCTCGTTTGTCATGGTTCTATCTTTGAGTCATTAATCCACGCCAATGTTTTTTTCGACCAAGTGATAATTGATAACGAAAGCGACATTTGGAACGACACACACACACACACACACACACACACACACACACACACACACACACACACACACACACACACACACACACACACATGCTCGCGAACTAAATCAATATTTTAATATCAACTTTCCAGCTAACAAAAAAAAAAAAAAAAAAAAAAAAAAAAAAAATCGCAGGCTATCTCAACTTTAATTTATTTGTTTTCATTTTAAGATTTACATTACAAACATTTTCTCTTGAATTATTGATGAAAGCAGAAAAAAAGAAAAAAACTGACTTGATTAATGCAAAGAAATTGGTCTACTTGTGTTTGTGTGTGTGTGTGTGTGTGTGTGTGTGAGAGAGAGAGAGAGAGAGAGAGAGAGAGAGAGAAGGGAGGGGTACAATATATCGATGATGGCGGCAATAATAATAATATTCATCCATCACGTTGAGATGTTGATGTATTCTCTGAAAATATTGACTCGTGAATAGTTTAGTTACTCCCCCTGGGCGCTCTTGAGAGGGGGGGAGGGAGACGAGAGGGGAGGGGGGGAGGGAGACGAGAGGGGAGGGAGGAAGGGAGGTGGAAGGGATGGTAAGCAAAAAGAAAGACCAGTAAGGAAATAGAAAGTATGTAGGGAGAGAAAAGAAGATTAAGAGATGAAGAGGAATAAGGAAGGTTGAAAGAGTAGATGGGAAGGAAGGAGAGAGGGAGAAGAAATAGTAAGGTAGAGAAATAAGGGTAAGGAAAGCTCTTTAAACTCTGAGGGATGAAGGAATGAATGAATAAATGAAAAAATGAAGGAACGAAGGTAGGAAGGAATAGGTAATGAAGATATAGGCATCTTTAAACAAGGAGAGGGGGAGATGGAGAGGAAGGAAGGGAGGAAAAAATGGATTCCTTTACATTAGGAGGGAGTGACCAAGGGAAGGAGAGGAGAAAGGAGGGAAGGAAGGAAAGAGAGAGGAAGTGAGGGAAGGAGGAGGAGTAGGAAGAAGAATTGAAGGATGAGGAGAAGGAGGAGGAGGAGGAGGAGAAGGAGGAGGAGGAGGCGGAGAGAGAGAGAGAGAGAGAGAGAGGAGAGAGAAAGAGAAAGAGAAAGAAATAATCGTACTCCCTCGCCTCTATCTCTCCCTAACCTTCAACCACCTAACCTCTGACCACTATTAACTAAAACACTAAGCTCTGTCTCCTCAATTTATTTTCCTATTAACCCCAACAAACCCAGCCCCGGAAGAGCATAATGGACGCGCTGCTTGTCCGCTGAGTCGCCTTGATACAAATTGCTTTAAACAGGAAATATCTCCGTGTCGGGAAATGGAGATAACGTGTTTGTGTTTTTGGGAAAGGGTGAGGGAGGGGGAGGTGAGGGAGTGTGTGTGTGGGGGGGGGGGGAGGGGGGGGAGAGGTGTGTTTGTGGGTGTGTTTGTTTATTTGTGTCTTTTCTGTCTGTGCGTTTATGTCTGTCATTTGTTTGTGTGCCTGTTTTTTGCCTGGATGTGTATGTCTGTCTTTTCTGTGTGTTTGTCTGTTTCCTGTCTGTGTCTATGTCTGTCTTGTGTGTGCGTATGTCTGTTTTCTGTCTGAGTATACATATTTCACATTGCATTAAAAAAAAGAGAAAAACAATTAACGAATATATAGACATTTAAGTGTATTTTCAGGTTGTTATCAAGGAGCTGAATTTATAGTTTTTATTTATTTATTTATTACGAAGAAACGAGGGGTAATGGTGATGCTGATGATTATAATGGTGGTGATGGTGATGTGCTAGTGATGATGGTGGTGATGGTATTAGTGGTGTTAGTGATGGTAGTGGATTCTGATGCTCGTTATGGTAGTGGTGATTATGATATAGGTGAAGCTAGTCATGTTAGAGGTGGTGGTGATGATGGTGGTGATAGGGATAGTGATGGTGGTGGTGGTGATGATATGGTGGAGTTGTAAAGGTAACGGTGGTGATGGTTATGGTGATGGTGATGGTGGTGGTGGTGGTGGTGACGATAATTGTAGGGGTGGTGGTGGTGGTGGTGGTGATTGCGTTGGACAGGTAAACAAACACCTGGGAAGCCAATCAAGGTAAATGGACTCACTCAATAATAAGGGCGCCCATAAAATCGTGTTGAGTGACCTTAATCAGAATAACGAGAGGCAGGGAGGCCTTTACGGGGCATTAACGCGTCTGTGTCTGTGTCTGTCTGTCTGTTTGTACCTTTGTCTGTTTCTGTCTATTTGCCTCTGTGTATTTCTCTTTCCAGGCATTCTATAATTCTCCCTTCATTTCCTATTCTCCCTCCTTCACTTCACCCTCATGTCTGCCTGCCTGTTTCAATATCTGTCTGTGTATCTGTCTCTATCTCCTGGTCTTCTATTCCTCTTCTGTCTGTTTCTAGTCTTTCTCGTCACCCCCACGTGTGTCTGTCTATCTGTCTGTGCCTTTGTGTGTCTGTCTTCTCTAGCTCTCTATATAACAAACAAACAGTCTCCAGGCCTTCCACACCTCCTCGTCCTGTCCCTAGCCTCTCTCCTCAACCTTCTTCTCCCCCCCTCCCCCCTCCCTCCCTCCCTCCCCCCTCCCTCCTCCCCCCTCTCCCTTCTCATCTTTAAGCATTGTGAAGGAGGGAGAGGGGAAGCCACCCACACCACCACCTCCCTTGAGAGAGAGAGAGAGAGAGAGAGAGAGAGAGAGAGAGATGCAGTGATGAGGATTCCCCAACACCAGAAGCGAGAGGAGGAGGAGGAGGAGGAGGAGGAGAAATTGCTAGAGGGTGGTCAGTGTTTGCTATTGTGCTTCTCCGTCTCTCTCTCTCTCTCTCTCTCTCTTTTTTTTTTGTCAGTGTTCAATCCTCTCCCTGCTCACCTCACTTCCAATTATCGCACCAATTTGTTCATCAGACGGTGGTTAAAACGCTGACAGACTAATGAATTTCCCTGCAAAAGGTAGAGTTGGGGAGAGGCTGTGTCTGTCTGTCTGTATGTGTGTGTGTGTACGTATCTGGGTGTTCGTCAGTACGTGTGTGTCTTTATTACTTCCCTGTTTGTTTGTTTGTTTGTTTCTAGTTCTGTGTGTCCGTCTATTCTGTCTGCTTGTCTATCTTTTTTTTCCTTACTGTCTGTCTGTCTGTCTGTTTGATTGTGTCTGTATCTGTTTGTGTGACTAAGTGTTTGTCTGTTCCTGTTTGTCCTTATTTACTCGTCTGTCTTTTATTCTGTGTCCGCCTGTCTGTGTATTCGCCTGTCTATTGCATCCCTGTCTGCTTCCTTTCTTCCTTTTCTCCTCTTATTGCATTTTTTCATTTGCTTACTTGTTTCCTTTCTTCCTTTCTTTTTCATTTTTTATTCTTCCTTATCTGTCTGTCTGTCAATTTGTCTGTGTGTGTGTGTGTGTGTGTGTGTGTGTGTGTGTGTGTGTGTGTGTGTGTGTGTGTGTGTGCCTTTATTCATCTGATCGCTTTGGGGAAATCAAGTTAAATGGCCGTTAAAGTAGTTTGTTACGGAGGGAAGAGAAGAGAGGACTGTAATGCATTCTGAGCCACGTGTGTGTGTGTGTGTGTGTGTGTGTGTCGAGCTTGTTGTTACACGTGACGCTCTCTCTCGCTCAACCTCCCCTCCTCTCTTCTCCACCTCCTCCTCTCTCTCTCTTCTCTCTCTTCCTCAACCTTCCCTTTCTCCCATCCTGTTCCTTCCTCCTCCTCCTCTCTCTCCCTCTTCCCTCCTCCTCCTCAACCTTTCCCTCCCCCATCCTCCCTCCTTCCTCTCTCTCCCTCCTCCTTCACCCTCCTCAACCTTTCCCCTCCATCCTCCTCCCTCTCCTCTTTCTCTCTCTTCGCCTCCCCTCAACCCACAACCCTTCCCCTTTCACCCTCCCCATCATGTCCCCTTCCTCCATCCTTCCCGCCTCAATCTTTCCCCTCCTACCTCCCTCCCCCCCTCCCTCAACCCCCCCCCCCAACACACGCCCTCTGAGGCTAATGACACAACACGCTGCCGCCGCCGCCCCGCCAATAACATCGCTGCCCTGCCCCTCCTTCCCCCCTCCCTCAGGCAATACTTAATGCACGGCTCGTCTCCACCCCACCCCGCCCCGCCCCCATGAGCCCAATAGCGCCCCTCCCAAGCCTCTAAAAATAATTAATATAAGTGTCAAGGTGAGTGTCAAGTTTTTGAGGATCAATTTGGTGTAGTGACTAAGGTGTAAAAGGTTATTTATTTTCGCATCGATCATGAGTGTTTTTGTTAGTGATGGAGTGGTCAGAATGGGAGTGGTGGCGTGATGGTTAGTGCTGGAGTAGTGTAAAGGTTTGGTTACGTGTTAATAACTTTATGCATATGTGTTTTTGTTTGAATAGACCGAATATTTGTCATAGAGAGTAAAGGTTAGGGTATACTTACTAATGAAAGCATCGAGTCTGAGTGATTTCTTGGGTGTTGCTTGATGGTGACTTAGGTGTAGGGAGTCAAAGTTAAATCTGTTGTTCCCCTTCAATCTTATATATCTCTCTTCCTCTCTTCTTCCTCAATCCTTTCGTACGTCTCTTCCCTTCCCACTCTTCTCTCAAATCCTTTATACCTTTCTTCCCTCCCTCTCTCAACCCTTCCATACGTCCCTACTCTCCTCTCCCTCCCTTCTCTTCTTTCTCCCACAAACTATATACCTCTCCTGCCATCCATAAGTAAATTAAAGGAGATGAGGAGGAGATGAGAAGGGGAGTAGCTAACCGTATATAGACGATAGAAGAAAACAATAGATGTAGAAAAAAATAATGAGAAAAAAAAGAAAAGATAAAAAAAAGAAGTAAGTAAAGAGGCAGAGGAACTGAGGCGATAGAAAACATCAATAGAAGAAGGGAAAAATATTGAGAAGAATAAGAAAAGAAAAGGAAAAAGAAAATAAATAGAGGTAGATAAGTTAAGATGATAAAAAAACAGCAATACAAGTAGGAAAAAATGAGGTGAAAAAGAAAGAAAAGAAGGAAAAAAGAATAGAAGAAAATATAAAGGTAGAGGAGCTAAGAAAAAGAGGACAAGCTAAATATAGAACCGAGAGATTTTGACGCGGTAAAGGGAACAGGATGCGACAGGGTGTAAAGATGAGGGGCGGGAAGAGGAGATAAAGGACAATATAATAAGGACGAGCCACCTATTCGAGGCGATGCGAGGCGACAGGGATGAGGGGGCGGGATGAGAGAGAAGCCGGATGCTGCGAGAGAGTGTGGATGCTGCGCCTGACCACATCTCTCTCTCTCTCTCTCTCTCTCTCTCTCTCTCTCTCTCTCTCTCTCTCTCTCTCTCTCTCTCTCTCTCTCTCTCTCTCTCTCTCTCTCTCTCTCTCTCTCTCTCTCTCTCTCTCTCTCTCTCTCTCTCTCTCTCTCTCTCTCTCTCTCTCTCTCTCTCTCTCTCTCTCTCTCTCTCTCTCTCTCTCAATATTATGGACGTACACGCTTATTACTCGACTTTAAATGTATTGAGTTTCATAAGTTATTAATTCATGCATTTGTTTGTCCCTCCTTCGCTGTCTGGAGGGAAGAGAAAGGAAGAGAAGGGAAGGAGAAAGAAGGGGAAGAGGAGAAAATGGTGAAGATGGTTAGGGAATGTAATGGAGGGAAATGAAGTAATAGAGAAGGGAAAGAAAGAAAATTAAAGGGAAGGAAATATTTTGGAAGAGAAAGGGGAATAAAAGGGAAGGGATTATAATGGAAAGAAGAATAAGGGAATGAAATAAAATGAAATGAAAGAGAAGGGAGAGGTATGGAAGGGAAGGGAATGGAGGGGAATGAAAGGGAGGGGAAGGTAAGGGAAGTGATGCAAAGGAAAGGGTATGGTAGGGATGGAAAAAATGTGGATTGCTAGGTTTAATGAAGCCTCTGAATTACCCTCATTATATTCATCTAATGTTCTTATGTTCTTATAGTTGATGAGTATTGCGAGGGGTTGAGTCTCCTTTAATAGTATCTCTTTCTCATTGGTTTCAGTATTACCTTGAGCGAGGATAAAGACCAAAGAAACGATAAGGGAAAAGATGGAATAAGGAAAGACGAGCATAAAGAACACAAAAAAAAAAAGATAAAAGGGAAGATTGAATAGGGAAAGACGAGAATAAGGAGCTATGAAAAGAATGAAGGGAAATAAGGAATAGAAAAAAAAAATGGTAAGAAAGAGCAAAAAAAATATGAACGGGAAAAGATGGAATAAGAAAAGACGAGCATAAAGAACACAAAAAAAAAGATAAAAGGGAAGATGGAATAGAGAAAGATGAGAATAAGGAGTTATGAAAAGAATGAAGGGAAATAAGGAATAGAAAAAAAAGGTAAGAAAGAGCAAAGAAAATCTGAAAGGGAAAGATGGAATAGGAAAAGACGAGCATAAAGAGGAAAAAACGGAAGGGAAGATGGAATAGAGAAAAATGAGAATAAGGAGCTATGAAAAGAATGAAGGGAAATAAGGAATAGAAAAAAAAATGGTAAGAAAGAGCAAAGAAAATCTGAAAGGGAAAAATGGAATAAGAATGAAGGGAAATAATCAATAAAAAAAAAGATAAGAAAGAGCAAAGAAAATCTGAAAGGGAGAGATGGAATAGGAAAAGATGAGAATAGATAGCAAAGGAAAGATGAAAGGAAATATGGAAGAGAAAAAGATGGCAATTGTTAGCAAAGTGTAAAAAAAAAAAAGAACAGTGTTTTTTTTTATAGCACAGGAGACAGCTCAAGGGCACAAAAAAGGAAACAATAATAAAAAAAAACGCTACTCGCTGCTCTTCCCCCCCCCCCCAAAAAAAAAAATCAAAAGAGGTGGCCGAACGAGAGGTCAATTTCAGGAGGAGTTCAGGAGGAGTTCAATTGGTTTCTGATGGCGGTGTTAGTCTTCTCAAGGTATATCACGACTCAATTGACTTCGCGACTCAGGTGATTTCACGAAGGAGAGAGTTACGTTACCTGAGACACGAGATTGGTTTTAGCGTTCCGAACTTTTTCACGTGTAATGTTTTCTGGCGCGAGTTGTCCGTAGAGTTTTCCATTTTATGTTCATCTTGGTGTTATTACGTTTGTGTTTGTGTTGTCTTCTTCATCTTTTTTTTGTTGTTGTTTTGTTTACTCTTTCCGTTCCATGTTTCCTTCCTTCATTTTTTGTTACTCTTCGTTCATATTCTGTTGCTTCTTTTTTTTCGTCGTTTTCTATTTCTTTTTCATCTTTTTCTCTTCGTTCTGTTTACTCTTTTTTCCGTTCCATATTTTCTTCCTTTTCCTTTTGTTCCTCTTTCTTCATATTCTGTTTCCTCTTTTTTTTCGTCGTTTTCTATTTCTTTTTCATCTTTTTCTCTTCGTTTTGTTTACTCTCTTTTCCGTTCCATATTTTCTTCCTTTTCCTTTTGTTCCTCTTTCTTCATATTCTGTTTCCTCTTCTTTTCTTCGTCCTCCATTTCTTTTTCATGTTTTTCTCCTTCCTCTGTTTACTCTACGTTCAATGGTATCCTCCTTCATTTTTTACTTCTCTTCCTTCAAATTCTGTTTTCATTATTTTTTTTCTTACGTCCTCCACTTCCTTTTTATCTTTTCTCTTCGTTCAGTTTCCTTTTCTTTACGCTTCATGTTTTCTTTCTTCGTCGTTATTTCATTTTTCATATTTTTTTCCTATTTTCCTTCGTCTTCTTATTTCTCTCTCGTCTTAATATTCATTCTCTCAGCTTCTCTCTCCTCTTACTTTAGTGATAGGGCTTTTTAAACTGGTGACACTTCCTCTTCCTCTTTTCTCTTCTTCCTCCTCCTCCTCCTCCTCCTCCTCAAGGCGGGTCCAGCAGGGAGCAAGTTGCCACTAAACTTTCAAGACACAAAAATTCCATGAATATGTTTAGCCCATGTGTGGTGTCGCCCCCTCCTCCTCCTCCTCCTCCTTCTCCTCCTCCTCCTCCTCCTCCTCCTCGGGTTGGAGAGGGAAGAAGCCGGGAGGAAGAAGGCACTGGATATAATAACTAGATGAGGGAAGGGAGAAAAAGGTGTGAAGAGAGGGAGTGGCCAATCTTTCCTCCTCCTCCTCCTCCTCCTCCTCTTCCTCCTCCTCCTCCTCCTTCTCCTCGGCAAGGTTTATACAACACCTCAACATTTCATCTCTGCCTCCTGGTTAGGTGTCCGGGTTACGAGGGGAGGAATATACGGCAGAGGAGGAGGAGGAAGAGAAGGAGGAGGAAGAGGAGGAGGAGGAGGAGGAGGGCAGGGTGGGTTATGCATGAGTTAAGGAGGCTGTATATGGGAAAAGGAGGAAAGGAGGTAGAGTGGGAGGTAAGAAGGAGGAGGAGGAGGAGGAGGAGGAGGAGGTTATGTGAAGACAGTGCTCCCTAAGGACAGATACATGACGGGGAGAAAGGAGAACATCCTCCACCTTCACCACCATAGTCTCCCTTCTCCTCCTTCTTCCTTTTCTCCTCCATCTTGTGCTCCTTCCTTTATTCTGTTCCCTTCTTTCCCATTCCTACTTATAATTTTCACTTCCATTTTTCTATATTTTTCCTTCATTTTTCTTCATTTTCTGTTTTTCTTCATTCTCTTTCCTTAATTCTCTTCTATCCTTCCTTACTCCATTTTCTTCCATTACTCCTTTTCTTATTCCTCAGCCCCCTTCTGTTTTCCTCCTTTCTTCCCTTCTCTTTTCTCTCCATTTCATTTTCTATAATTATCCCCTTACCGTTCTCTCTCTCTCTCTCTCTCTCTCTCTCTCTCTCTCTCTCTCTCTCTCTCTCTCTCTCTCTCTCTCTCTCTCTCTCTCTCTCTCTCTCTCTCTCTCTCTCTTTCTCTCTCTCTCCTCTCTCTCTATATTTTCTCTTTCCTTCCAGTCCATCTCTCCTCCCTCTCCTCTCTCCTTTCTCCATCCTTTGCCTCCTTCTTTCTCCTGTCTCATTATTTCTTATTTTATCTCCCTCTTCCTTCTTTATTTTCCTTTCTTTCTTTCATTATTTTCTCCTGTCTTTTCTTCCGTCAATTGGTCCGTTTGTTCCCTTTTCCTCTCCTCCTTCACTCTCTTTCTCTACTCCTTTCCCCTCTTTCTCCTCCTCCTCCTCCTACGTCTTCCTCCCCTCCTTTCCCCTCCATTCTTTCCTCCTTTCGCCCCTCCATTACTCCAATCTTGTAGGCAGTTTTCTTCCAATACTTGCACAGCCATCTTCCTCCTCCTCCTCCTCCTCCTCCTTCTCCTCCTCCCCTCCTCCTCCTCTTCCTCGTCCTCCTTCTCCTTCCCTAACTCTTTCTTTTCCCTTCCCTCCTCCATTTTCATCTTTTATTTCTCGTTCTTGCTCGTGATTTTCTTTTCCTTGTTCATTTTCTTGTTATTCTTGTTCGTGTTCTATTTTTCTATTTCTTTTTCTTTCTTTTTTTCTTTTCTTCTTCATCATCATCATCTTCTTCTTCTTGTTTGTCTTGTTCTTGTTCTTGTTCTTCTTGTTCTTCATGTTCTTCTTCTTCTTTTTCTTCTTTTCACCTCTTCTTCCTCCTCCTCGTAGCCTTCTTCCTCATACATAGTCCTGTTCTCGTCCTTCCTCCTCCTCCTCCTCCTCCTCCTCCTCCTCCTTCTCCTGTCGTGTCCCAGCTGGAATATATGTGACGCCGATGGGAATGGTTGGAATGGGTCGGGAATCCAGAAGCTCGTGGTGAAGGGAGTGATGGGGGTGTGATGCTGGTCCCCTCCTTCTCCTCCTCCTCCTCCTCCTCCTCCTCCTCCTCCTCCTCCTCCTCCTCTTCTTCTTCTCTCTTTCCTCTTTCATTTTCATCTTGTATTTCTTGTTCGTTCTCGTGATTTTCTTTTTCTTGATTTTTCTTGTTATTCTTTTTCTTGTTCTTCCTTTTTCATCTTTTTCCTCCTTGTAGCCTTCCTCCGTCTCCTCCTCCTCCTCCTCCTCCTCCTCCTCCTCCTTCTCCTCCTCCTCTTCGTTTTGTCTTGCTATGGTCACTTCGTCCTTATGTTTGAGAGAGAGAGAGAGAGAGAGAGAGAGAGAGAGAGAACTTCTGGTCATGTCTGGGTTTTCCTCCTCTACCCTCTAACCCTTTTATCTTCTCTCACTTCCTTCCCTCCATGCCTCTCCCTTTCTCTCCCTCCCTCCCTCCCTCTCTCCCTCCCTCTCCCTCATATATCTCCACTCTCCCTCCTCTTTTTAATGAAATAGCTCAAGTCACGGACAAAGTATCGTCCTGAGAGAGAGAGAGAGAGAGAGAGAGAGAGAGAGAGAGAGAGAGAGAGAGAGAGAGGTGGGGGGGGGGGTCCTTCGTTTCCTCGTTCTCAACAATTCATTATTAACCCTTACCCCTTGCTCCTATTTTTATCCTCTGTTTATATATTCCCTTGTTTTCCTCCTCCTCCTCCTCCTCCTCCTCCTCTTCTTTCCTTCTTGCTGTTGCTTTTATTATTGTTATCGTTCTATTTCTTTATATATTCTCTATCTTCCATCTCCAATCCCATTTCTCTCTCTCTCTCTCTCTCTCTCTCTCTCTCTCTCTCTCTCTCTCTCTCTCTCTCTCTCTCTCTCTCTCTCTCTCTCTCTCTCTCACTCTATTTATTTGACTGCGTTTAATCCTCCTTCCTCTTCCTCTTCCTCTTTCCCTCAACGCTTGACACCATTAATCTTGCCCTCTGTCCACTCTCGTATCTCTTATCTCACTTATCTTTTTCTTTTTATCTCTCGTTGGGTGTTACTGTATGTTTTTATTTTTTTTATTTTTACAGCTAAAGAAACAGCTCAAGGGCAACAACAACAACAACAACAACAAAAAAGGTGTTAAAAAAAGCCCGCTAATCGCTGTGCCCTCCAATCATCTTTTCCTCTTTTTCCTCTTCATTTTCCTCTTTCTACCTCATCCTGTTTGTTCCTTATTCTCTGTTTGTTCTTTATCGCTTGTTGTTCCTTACTTTTCCTGTTCTTCCTCTCTCCTTGTTTGTCCCTTTTTATCCCTCCTCTCTTACTTTTTTGTTTTCTTTCTTCCTCTTACTGTTCTCTCCTTGCGTTTTCTCTCCCTCCCTCCCTCTTGCTATGTTATCTGCCTCCTCTTATCCATTCCTCCATTTATCCTCACTTTTCCCTTTCTCTCTTTTAATCCTCTTTATCACCCTCCTGTTATCCCTCCCTCTGTCTGTTCTTTCCTCCTTTTCCCTTTCCCTTTCATCTTTCTCCCTTTCCTCCTCCCCTTTACTCTCCCTTTCCTTTCCGCTATCCATCCTTTCAACCTTTCTGCTCTACATCTCCCTTTTGCTATCCTTCATCCCTTCCTTCCCCCTCTCCTTCCTCCCTCTCCCCCTTCCCCCCCTCCCTCACGTTACCTGGGTTCTCGGTGACGGATTGTTCAATTTCCTTCGTCTCCCTCCCGCTAGATGGCGTCCGGATAAGCGAGGTCACTGCGAGGGAGGGAAGGGAGAGGATAAGAGAAAGGATAAGGGAGAGTATTGGGGAAAGGGCAGAAGAGCGAGAGGGAGGGAGAGGAAGGGAGAGGACAAGGGAGGGTATAGGGAGCAGATAGAAGAGAAAGGGGGAGGGACAAGAAAGGGAAAAGGGATAAAAGAGAAGAGACTGGAAAGGAAGGGGAGACAAGGGAAGGGAGAGAAAGAGAAAGAAGAGAACGGTAAAATGAAAGAGGGATAAAATGGAGGATATTAAAATGGAAGGAGATGTAGAGGAAGAAAAAGAAAGGGGAAGGGAAAGGGAATGAGAGAGGGAGAGAGAGAGAAAAGGAAGTGTGAGAGGGGAGGAGAGAGGAGGAGGAGGAGGAGGAGGAGGAGGAGACTGGTAAGGTGAGATATGCGAAAAAATAATGTTGAAGTATGTCATTTAAGAACGAGGAGGAGGAGGAAGAGAAGAAGAAGGAGGGGAAGGAGGAGGAGGAGGAGGAGGAGGAGGAGGAGGAGGAGGAAAGGGCGGAAGTGAAGCATGAACGGAAGTGAAGGAGGAAATAAAAAAAAGGGAGAAAGGAAAAAAACGTAGAGAGAGAGAGAGAGAGAGAACTGTTAAGCTTGTCTGCCTTAAGCTGAATCTCGCTGACTGGACTAAGTGTAATATCCGCCACTCTTTTTTCTCCCTCACGAAGCGGACTTAATCCATCCCGGAGGAGGAGGAAGAAGAGGAGGAGGAGGAGGAGGAAGAAGAGGAGGAGGAGAAGGATGAGGAAGATAACGAGTCAATAAGGACAAATGAAAGCTTGGATTGAGGGAGGTAAAGAAAAAAGTTAGAAGAGGGGAATTTAGGATGATGATGAAGAAAAAGAAAAGAAGGAAGATAAATAGCGTGGAAGAAATAGAAGAAAAACTGATGATTGAGGAGAATGATGAGGAATGAGAAGAAAAGGAAAAAAAGAAGAGAGAGAAGAAGCTAAAATGGAAGAAAAAAAACAAAGAGGGAGAAGAAGAAATGCAAGAGAAGGAAAAGGATTGGCTTGAAGAAAATACAAATAAAAATGGGAGCTTAAGAGGAAGATGAGGAAGGATAGGAAGAAAAGGAAAGAAGAGAAGCAGTATCTAGACTGGAAGAAAAAAAAGGGAACAGAAAATGCTTAAGAAGAAAAACGAGGAAGAAAAAAAATATAAAGAGAAAGAAGAAAAAAATATAAAGAGGAGGAAGAAGAAGAAAATATAAAGAGGAAGAAGAAAAAATATAAAGAGGAGGAAGAAGAAGAAAATATAAAGAGGAGGAAGAAGAAAATAATATAAAGAGGAGGAAGAAGAAAATATAAAGAGGAGGAAGAAGAAGAAAATATAAAGAGGAGGAAGAAGAAAAAAATATAAAGAGGAGAAAGACGAGCAAGAGGAAGAGTTAGACTGGAAGAAAAAAAAAAGTGGTTAGTTAAGATGAGGAAGAAGAATAAAAAAAGTATAAGGAAGAGAAAAAAGTATGAGGAAGAGTATAAGGAAGACTAGGAGTAAAAAGTATAAGGAAGAGAAAAAAGTATGAGGAGGAGTATAAGTATAAGGAAGAGTAAGAGTAAAAAGTATAAGAGGGAGAAAAAAAGTATAAGGAGGAGTATAAGTATAAGGAAGAGTAAGAGTAAAAAGTATAAGAGGGAGAAAAAAAGTATAAGGAGGAGTATAAGTATAAGGAAGAGTAAGAGTAAAAAGTATAAGAGGGAAAAAAAAAGTATGAGGAAGAGTATAAGTATAAGGAAGAGTAAGAGTAAAAAGTATGAGGTAGAAAAAAAGTATGAGGAAGAGTATAAGTATAAGGAAGACGGAGTAAAAAGTATAAGGAAGAGAAAAAAAGTATAAGGAAGAGTATAAGGAAGAGTAAGAGTAAAAAGCATGAGGGAGAAAAAAAGTATGAGGAAGAGTATAAGTATAAGGAAGAGTAGGAGTAACAAAAGTATAAGGAAGAGAAAAAAAAGTATAAGGAAGAGAAGGACGAATAGGTCAGTAGCGGGCTTTTTTTACTATTGTTTCCCTTTTTTTGCCCTTGAACTGTTTCCTCTACTGTAGTAAAAAACAAGAACGAGGAGCCAGACTGGTAGAAGAAAAAAATAAAAGGCAGAACAAGATTGAGCGCGCGCGAGAAGAAGAAAAAAATAAAAATAAAACCCCCTCATCCCGGCATCCTTTATCCTTTCCCCGCTGCCTCGCCTCGCTGGATTAATTTAACTGGAGGCTGGAGACGCGGGTAACAGATGTCCCGCGCTGCACCGCCTTAATGGACCCGGCGAGGCTGCAAGGGCACTCATTCAGCGTGTTCCTTAGCGTATGTGGGCGGCGCCGAGGAGGAGGAGGAGGAGGAGGAGGAGAAGCGTGTTGAGATGAGGAATTCGTAGCATGAGAAGATGAAAGAATTAGAGGAAGCGGATGAGAGATGAGGAAGGCAACACGAGGAAAAGAGATACATAGGCAAAGGAGAGAAGATAAGAGAGGAGGAGGAGGAGGAGGAGGAGGAGGAGGAGGAAAGGAGGAATTCGTAGGATAAGAAGATGAAAGAATTGGAGAAGAAGACGAGAGATGAGGAAAGCAACACGAGCAACAGAGATACAAGAGAGATGGAAGAAAGAATAAGAAGAGTGAGTAAAAGTGAGGGGAGAAAAGGGAGAGTGAAAGTGAGGGGAGAAGGGGAGAGTGAGAGTTCGGGGAGAAGATAGTGATGAGGGTAGAAAGGGGATGAGGGAGTGTACGGTGCAAAGAGGGGAGAAGTGAGAAGTGGGTGAGGGGAGAAAGGGGAGAAGAAGTGAAGGAAGGGGAGAGAGGGAAGAAAGGGAGAGTGAGAGTGAGGGGAGAGGACAGGTGTGAGGTCAAAGGAGGTGAGGGGAGCATCCTGAGGGACCCCAAAGGATATTAACATTCATAAGGACTGACACGAGGAGGTCACGATGGCGGTCCTGTGGGAGAGAGAGAGAGAGAATGGAGGAGAAGAGAAATGGGAAAAGAGAATAGCTGGACTTTCCTCCTCTTCTTCTTCTTCTTCGGGACTTCCCATTCTGTTTGCCTCCTTTTCTCTGTCCTCTCTTTTCTTCTCTTATTCCTCTTCCTCCCATCTCTCTCTCCCTCTCCTCCTCTTCATCTCCCTTCTGTTTTCGTCTCCTTCCTTCTCTTCTCTTTTCTTCTCTTATTCCTCTTCCTCCCATCTCTCTCCCTCTCCTCCTCTCCTTCTCCCATATGTTTTCGCCTCCTCCTGTCTTCTATTCTCTCCTCCTCTCCCTCTCCCTCCCTGTCTCTTTCTCTCCCTCTCCCTTCTCATCCTGTCTTCCTCCCCTTCTTCCTCCTTGGTTCTCCTCTCCTCTTCTCTCTTTTCCCCTCTCACTCTCATCTTCCTCTTATCTCCTTCTTTCTCTTTTCCTTTAATCCTCTTCTGCCTCTATTCTTGTCTTCCTCCCCTTCTTCATCTCATTGGTTCTCCTCTCCTCCTCTCTCTTTTCCCCCTCTCACTCTCGTCTTCCTTTTATCTCCTTTCTCTTTTCCTTTAATCCTCTTCTACCTCATTTCCTTGTACTCCGCTTTCCTATACCCCTCCCCCTCTTCCTCCTCCTCCTCCTCCCCTCCCCCTCCTCCTCCTCCCCCGTGTGTGCTGCGGCGAAGGATCAACACTCAGGGTAAACAAGCCGTGTTTGCCGAGGCACAGCGGCAGCAGCAGCGGCAGCCTGGACCGACGATACAGTTACTGGAAATTGACTGTTGAACTGGATAAACCGCGGGGGAGAGGGGGGAAGGGAGGGGAGGGGGGATGGGGAGGGTGATTACCGTGTTCTTGATGCGGGGGGAGGGAGGGAAAGGAGGAGGAGGAGGAGGAGGAGGAAGAGAAGCGTGGGAAGAAGAAAGAATTAGAGACATGAGGAAGAGAGATGAAGAAGGAAACGCGAGAAGTAGAGAGAGATAGGAAGAGGGAAGAGGAGGAGAGATGAGGAGGGAAGCAAGATGAAGAGAGATAGATAGAAGAAAGGAAGAGATGAGGAAAAAAACAATACGGAGAATAGAGATACAGAGTGAAAGGGAAAAGAATGAAGGCGGAGAGGAAAGAAATCGGAGAAGAGGATGAAGGAGGGGAGGAAAATTACAGGGAGAGGGTAGAGGAGAGATGCTGAAGAAACCGTTTATGGGGAAGAGGAATGAAGAGGAAGGGGAGGTAAAAGGGATGGGGAGAAGAAACTGTCTGTGTCTGTCTGTATGAATGTATGTCCGTGTGTCTGTCCGTATGTCTGTTTATCTGTATGCTTGTATATACGTCTATCTGCATATCTGTCTGTATATATGAATGTTTGGTGTTTGAATACAATGCACGTATCTTTTAATAAGGAATAGGTGCCGGTAAACGAGGGAGGGGTAAACGGACAAAGGGGTAAGGGACGGCGGGAGTAGGGGGCGAGGGGGGTGAACAAGAGTGGGGGAGTGAATATTATCTGAAACTCCTAAACAAAAATATAGCAAGGAATGTGTTGATAAAGTTTGTATGAAGCGGAGGAGGAGGAGGAAAGGAGGCGGAGGAAGGAGAAAGAAGGCGAAAGAGGCGGCGGGAGAAGGCAGGAATGAAACAGGAAGGAAGGAGGAAGAGGAGGAGGAGAAAAATGAAGAGTAAGAGCGTGAGACTGAAGAGATAAAAGTGAGAGACAAGAGGCGGAGTGGGTTGCCCTGATAACAGATGCAAAAATGAACTTCGAGAGACCGGGAGGGAAAAGAAAAAGTTAAAGTTTGTATGACGCGTAGGAGGAGGAGGAGGAGGAGGGGAGGGAGAGGAGGAGAGGCAGCAAAGCGAGGAGGAGGAGGAGGAGGAGGAGGAGGAGGAGATGTGAGATTGAGAGATAAAAGTTGAGAGACAATGATACAGAGACGAGGCGTGCTGAGCTGATATAACAGACAGCAAAATAAAAACCAAGTAAATACCAGAATAAAGTTTGCAGCGCCACTTAGAGCGGAAGGAATGGAGGAGGAGGAGGAGGAGGAGGCGGAGCTCATTACGAGGTTGCCCGGTCTCGTGATTTAATCCGCTCGACAGCCACTTGGTGCCCGCAGAACAGATGAAAGCACCTCAGTATTCAGTTTACTCCCGACACAACGAAATGACGGTCGATTCGATTTTTGAAGTTGATGGTATTCGCATTTACTACTCCTGAGGGAAGATTGTTCCAGTGGCGGATGACTCGGTTTGAGAAGAAATTCCTGCCAATGTCTGTGCTACATCGATTCGATTGAATGGGTAAGCCGTTATTTCTAGTTTTTGAGTTGGTTTGCGGTTCAAAGAACTTTGAGTGATCGACATTGTTGAACTTTTTCAGGTACTTGAAGACTTGAATCATATCGCCTTGTAGGCGTCTTTTCTCCAGTGTAAAAAGATTGAGTCGCTTGAGTCGCTCCTCATACGGTTGAGCCCTTAAGGTTGAAATCATTTTCATGGGGCGTCGTTGAATCCTTTCCAGTAAATCAATGTCCTTTCTGTAATTAGGAGACCAGAACTGTACTGCATACTCGAGGTGCGGTCTTACCATGGAATTATACAAGGATAGCATCACTTCTGGCGTTTTACACTCGAAGTTCCTCCCTATGGACCCGAGCATAGTGTTGGCTTTGTTATATGCCTTTTTTTTTACAGTGATTCGCGTGTTTCAGGTCACTGCTGATAGTGACCCCAAAATCCTTTCCTCCTGCATCGCCTGCAGAGGTTTTCCCTGCATGGTGTATGTATGACTACTATTTCTGGACCCAATGTGCATGACTTTGCATTTGTCAACATTAAAGGACATGTGTCACTTTTCAGACCCTTCGATGATTTGATTGAGGTCCTTTTGGATGATTTCGCAGTCGGTCTTTGTGAGGGCCTTTCCACCCACCTTGGTGTCATCAGCAAATTTCGGTAGGGAGAATTTCAGTCCTGATTCTAGGTAATTGATATAAAAAATAAAGCAGCAGCGAACAACAGTGATAAAACAAGACAAATGACAGAGACAGAGAAAGCAAAATAAATAAGTAAATAGATAAGACAACATAAGCTCATCACCACCACCACCATCACCACCACCACCACCACCACCATCACCACTACCCCTCCCATTACCACAACCCCCCACCCACCAGGTAATCAATGCTAACCAGGTAAACCGCCACGGAACACCTGAAATATATACACATACAAGAACCCACCCCAGCCCCCTTGTCCCCAGAACCCTCCCCTCCCCCTCATGTGCCCGCTGGCCGCCGCCGGAACAAGGAGTGGAGCGGGGCGGGCCGGAGCGGAACCTCGTGAATAATGAATAAGGCCATAAATTAAGGCGCTGGGTCGATGGTTCCTTTCGCTAATCTAAACACAAACTTGGTCCTGACTCGAGTGTTTTCCTTTATTAATGAGTGGACGGACGTGTAATTACTCTTGTTGTTGTTGTTGTTTTGGTTTGTTTGTTTTTGTTTGTGGTGGGGATGCGTTAAAGCGTTAGGTATATCATATTAATAAGATTTTTTTTTTTTTTAGAGCAGAGGAGTCAGTTCAAGGACATAAAAAATGGAAACAAATGTGAAAAAAAGCCCGCTACTCAATTGTCATGTAATACGATTCATTATTTCCTATATTCATCCATACATTCGTCTTTCTTTTTTTTCTTTCTTCTTTTCTTTTTCTCTATTTTTTTTCATGAATTCGCTCTTGCTTTTTTGTTGCTTCATTGTTTCTTCCTACCTTTCTTTCCTTCTTTCTTTAACCTTTCCTTTAGTCTTGACATATTCGTTCATTCATTCATTCCTTTCTTCTTTCGTTCTTTTTTTTTTATTCATTGATTCCTTCTTGCTTGCTCTTTGCTTCTTTCTTTCTCTCCCTCTCTGTAACCTTTTGCTCACCACCACACCTGAGATATTGCACAACAGGTGACTAAGGTACAGAAGAAGAAGAAGAAGAAGAAGAAGAAGAAGAAAAATAATAATAATAATAATAATAATAATAATAATAATAATAATAATAATAATAATAATAATAATAATAATAATAATAATAATAATAATAATAATAATAATAAAAAATACATGGCTATTCCTATCGCGGTGAATATTCAAGGAGAGAATCATGTAAGCCACAGAATATTTTAAGTGAAACTTTGATAATAATTCCTGGAGGTACAAAATGAAACAAAATCACCACCACGTTACATAACCCTTCCAACCTACCATAATATTTCCCCTCAGGCATAGTAGTAGTAGCGGTAGTGGTAGTGGTAGTAGTAGTAGTAGTAGTAGTAGTGGTAGTGGTCGATGGGTATGATTGGTCAGTTACCTGCAAAGCGTTAATCAATAGCGTGTCAGGTGTGTCAGGTAGGTTGGAAAGTTTATCCGGAAGGCATGATGAAGCGACTCGCCTTTGTGTGTGTGTGTGTGTGTGTGTGTGTGTGTATAAGAGGTTCGCTGTGTATTGGTACCTCGTCTCCCTTCCCCCCCCCCCCCTCCCTTTCCTTCCCACTTCTTCCCTTCCTCCAATGCTACAGATCGAAAGAGGAGGAGGAGGAGGAGGAGTGCAGGAGGAGGGATGAGAAAAGGAATAGGAACATCGACATCCATATCCATTTACTTACTCACTCACTCACTCACTCACTCACTCACTCACTCACTCACTCACTTACTTACTTTCTCTAAATCAATCATGTAAAGTGGTGTTCATATTTCAGCTTCCTCTTCCTCTTATTTTTCGTGTGGAAGAGGAGGAGGAGGAGGAGGAGGAGGAGGAGGAGGAGGAGGAGGAGGGAGACATTCTACATTTCCATTCCATCACCTCCTCCTCCTCCTCCTCCTCCTCTTCTCGCTCCCCTCAAAGCCCTCGTTTTATCCCCTCGGTGGCAAGTCTTCTCTTCTCTTCCCCTTACAAGAGTTTTATACCTCAAGGGGACGCCTCCTCCTCCTCCTCCTCCTCCTCCTCCTCCTCCTCCCCTCCTTACCCCCTCCCTTTCTGTCACTCCTGTCTCTCTTCCGTTCACACCCCCCCCCCACTCTCTCTCCATTATTCTCTCCAGCTTCTTTTCTTCCTTCCTGCATCCGTTGTTTTCTCTCTCTCTCTCTCTCTCTCTCTCTCTCTCTCTCTCTCTCTCTCTCTCTCTCTCTCTCTCTCTCTCTCTCTCTCTCTCTCTCTCTCTCTCTCTCTCTCTCTCTCTCTCTCTCTCTCTCTCTCTCTCTGCGTCCCTCCTTTTACTTCTCCCTTCTCTCCTCTTCCTTCCCTCCTTTTCCATCTCTGTCTTCATCCCTCCTTCCTTTCCTTCCTTCTTTAATTCTTTTTCCTCTTTCCACCTTTTTACCTTTTTCCTTATTTACCTGTCTCTCCCTTCCTGCCTTCTTCCTTTCCTCATTCTTTATTTTTTTCCCCATTTTCCCACCTCCCTTTCGCTTCTGTCTTCTCTCCCTCCATCCTCCTTTTCCTCCCTTTTCCTTCCCTCTCTCATTTGTTTCTCTATTTCCTTCCTCACACCTCCCTCTCTTTCTCTCCTACCCTTTCCCTCTCTCCCTCCCTACCCAGTTCCTTCCATCTTCCTTCTCCCATTCGTTTCCTCTTTTCCCGTCCTTCAAACTATCTCTGTCTTTCTCTCCTACCTTTGCCCTCCTTCTCTCCCCCTTCCTCTCCCTCCCTCTCTGTGTTTGCTCGTGTCTGGTTCTATTGCTGATCCGTTTTAGACAGTCTTTGCACTCTTCCCGCGGCGGCTGAAGTGTTTGAAGCTTACCTGGTCCTCACACCTTCCCTGGGCACCTGTATTTGTCTGTTTTCTTAGTGCACACCTTTCCTTTACCTGCTTGTTTTCTCGCGTTCTGATTCCTTCGCGTTTTTCTTTATCTTTTTTTCTGTTTTTTTGTTTTTTATTAGTTTCTCTTGTTTCCTTTTTTTCCTTTTTTTTATAGTTTTTTTCCCTTTCTTTCTACATGGTTTTTATTGTCTCATTTTTCTTTATCTTTTTCTTTCTTTCCGTTTTCTTCCTTCTCTCTTGCTTTTCTGGCTTTTCTTTTTTATTCTTTCTTATTTTCTACCTTTCCATTTCTCTCTATCTATCTTTCTATCTATCTATTTACCTATCTATCTATCTATCTGCATCTATCTATATATCTATCTATCTGTTTATCTATCTATCAGTCACTCACTATCTGTCTACTACCTATCTATCTATCTATCCATCTATCTATCTACCTATCTATCTCCGTAAGTTACCCTTCCTTACAAGCACAGTCTCGACCCTCCACTCACACCCTTCCCTCACATCCTCCCCTCCCCACCCTCCCCTCACACCGTCCCTTCACACCCTTCCCTCACATCCTCCCCTCCCCACCCTCCCCTCACACCGTCCCTTCACACCCTTCCCTCACATCCTCCCCTCCCCACTCTCCCCTCACACCGTCCCTTCACACCCTTCCCGCACATCCTCCCCTCCCCACTCTCCCCTCACACCGTCCCTTCACACCCTTCCCTCACATCCTCCCTCCCCACCCTCCCCTCCACCGTCCCTTCACACCTTCCCTCACATCCTCCCTCCCCACCCTCCCCTCACACCGTCCCTTCACACCTTCCTCCACATCCTCCCTCCCCCTCCCCTCACACCGTCCCTTCACACCCTTCCCACATCCTCCCGCCCCCCCCTCCCCTCACACCGTCCCTTCACACCCTTCCCGCACATCCTCCCCTCCCCACCCTCCCCTCACACCGTCCCTTCACACCCTTCCCTCACATCCTCCCCTCCCCACCTTCCCCTCACACCGTCCCTTCACCCTTCCTCACATCCTCCCCTCCCACCCCTCCACTCACACCGTCCTTCACACCCTTCCCTCACATCCTCCCCTCCCCTCCCTCCCCTCACACCGTCCCTTCACACCCTTCCCTCACATCCTCCCCTCCCCACTCTCCCCTCACACCGTCCCCTCACACCCTTCCCACAAATCCTCCCCTCCCCACCCTCCCCTCACACCGTCCCTTCACCCTTCCCCACATCCTCCCTCCCCACCCTCCCCTCCACCGTCCCTTCACACCCGTCCCTCACATCCTCCCCTCCCCACCTCCTCCCCCTCACACCTCCCCCTTCACACTCCTCCCACCCCTCCCCTCACACCGTCCTCCCCTCCCCTCCCTTCCCTCCCCTCCCCACCCTCCCCTCACACCGTCCCCCTTCCACATCCTCCCCTCCCCTCCCTCCTCCCCTCTCCCCTCACACCGTCCCCTCCCACCTCCTCCCCACCTCCCCTCCACCTCCCCTCACACCTTCCCATCCCTCCCCTCCTCCTCCTCACCTCTCTCTCCCTCCCCTCCCTCCCCTCTCCTCTCTCTCTCTCTCTCTCTCTCTCTCTCTCTCTCTCTCTCTCTCTCTCTCTCTCTCTCTCTCTCTCTCTCTCTCTCTCTCTCTCTCTCTCTCTCTCTCTGCCTTTTTTTCGGTGGTGTCGTTTTTTTATCTTGCTTTTTTTTTTACTTCATGTGTCGAGGTTTTGATTGTTTTTGTTTTTGATTCTTGTTATTTTTTTGTTTTGTTTCTTTTTTTTTTTTTTTTTCTTTTCTTTCTTTTTTTCTTGTTTTTTCCTTCGCGTTTTTTTTCGTTATTGCTTTCAATGTTTCGAACTATACCTTTTTTTTTTCTTCTTAATTTCGCTCTTTTCATGTTTTTGTTTTGCTTTGTTTTTTATTCTTTTTTCTTTTTTCTTTTTTTCTTCAAGTTTTATTTTCCTTTACTGCTTTCAATGTTTCGAACTTTACCTTTTTTTCTTCATTTCGCTCCGTTTTGTTTCTCTTTTTGCGCCTGTTCTCCACTTCTCTCTCTTTTCCTCGTTTCTCTATCTTTACTTCTCTTACGTTCTTTCTGTTTTTTTCTTTGTTTATTTTCTTGTTTGTTTTCTTTCTTACATTCGTTCTTTCCGTCTTTACATTCGACTCTGCGTCTTCTTTTCTCTTATTCCAACTATTTTCTCTTTTTCCTCTCGTTTTTTCCATCTTGTTTCCTCCACATCACATTTTTTTCATTCTTTGCGCTAACCTATACATACCATTTTAACATTTATCTCTGTCTTTATCCCTTTAGTCACATAAGTTCATGGTGGGGGTGGGGGGGTGGGGGGGGCACTCTAAAAGGGGGTGGGTTTGTTTGGCACTGATACAGAGGTGGCACTTGGAATCTTACTCTCTGGTCACTTTTATGGGGATTTGACACTTAGTAGTCGGTGGCACTGAGGGAGGCGTGGCACTTTCCCCTCTATTGCCGCTATGCTTAAGGGGAAGAGTCCATTGCCACCCCTGACGCCGCGGAGGACAAAGGGAGAGTGAGGGATGCCGAGGGTAATTTATGGCCTGGAAAAGAACACTGATATATTTGCCAAAAAGAACTACAAAGAGTGATTTATTCGGCAAAGTTCCCTAAGCTCGACTGTCAAATGGCTGGCTAGGGTTGATTTTAAGGGGGGGGGGGGGTTATTTATTTATTTTGGTTATTCTTTTATTTGTTTGTGTGTTTGTTAGTTGGTGGGTCAGTTTTTTTTCTTCTTTCGTTCTTTTTTTTTTCTTGTTTTGTGTGTTTGCTTATTTATATTTTACTTACTTGCTTTATAATTTTCTTTCTTCTTTCCTTCGATTTTCTCTCTCTCTTTTCTTTCATTCATTCATTCATTCTTTTCCTTCCTTCCTTCTTTCAAGCTTCTTTTCTTCCCTTTCTTATTCATTCATTCATCATTTCTTTCTTCTTCCTTTCTTTCATGCATTCTTATTTCTCTCTCCTACTCTCCACTTTCTTCCACCTCTCTCCACCTCTCGCTCCCTGTCACCACCTATCACAACCTCTATCCACCTCACCACCTCCCTCCACCAACTTCCTCCTCCTTCTCTTCCATCTGTCTGTACCCCGACCTCCGCCAATTCATTCATTCAATATTTTTCCTCCCATTCATTCTTTCTTTTATTTTCTCTCCACCTCTCTCCCCTTCCCTCCTCCTCCCACCACTCTCCACCACGCTCCACCTCCCTGTACCTCACTCCTCCACCTCAACCACCTCTCATGCTCCTCCTCCTGCATCTTCTGTACCCCGACCTTCGGCAATTACGCGCCGCTTTATGGCTGGCGGCCGGCGTTTGAGACTTTATGGGCGCGCGTCTCATCACGGCCCCGACACGTTGGTCTTGGCTCGACGCTCCTCTCTAGTTTATCCTCCGCCTCCCCGCGTCTTTATGGCAACGTTTATGACCCCTCGTGTTGTCTGTTGTGCCTGTCTGTAAGGTGTGGAGAAGGGGGGTGAAGTGGGATGTGGAAGAGGTGGTTGTATGTGTATTTTTTTTTATCATTTATGTGTTTTTGTGTTTTATGACCTCGTGTTCTGGCTGTTGTGTCTGTCTGTCTGTAAGGTGGTGGCGGCAACGAGGGGTGGGGGGTGGGTGGGGGGGGGGTAAAGGGAGAGCGTGTCTGTGTATCCTTTATCATTTCTGTATTTTTGTTTCCTCCCTTCTTGTCGCCTCGTGTGTTGCTGCTGTCCGTCCTTTGCTCTGTCTTTTGTGTCTCCGCCCGTGAATCATGTAAAGTGTTCCCTCGAGGCCCCAGGTGGTGTAAATCATGGGAGGGAAAGTGGGAAGGGAAGGTAGGAAGGAAGGTGGGGAGGTAGGAAGGAAGGGGAGGAGGGGAGGCGGTGCTGGAGTGGTCAACGTGCGGGGGCGGCGTCCAGGTCAACCGGGGTTCGCCGCCCGCCGCTACAAGATGATATTTTCAGTCATTGGTAAGTGGCCCAAGACTACCCACATGCTGTCCTGAAGACCACCTATCAATCCGGACTTTAGATTCGGGGGCAGCATGAGTCAAGTAAGATGGCGCCACTATAAACACTTGAATGCGCCATAACAGACTGATACCGACCACCAGGACCCATCAAGAAAACCTACCGGCGCCACAGGCCAGATATAAAACCAACAACAACAACGGTCGGATAAATGGGAAGTAAGAAGGGAGTGATAAGAGGAGAGGGACAAGCATAGCAGAGGACAGAAAGGAAGAAAGGAAAGAGGAAAGAAAGGGAAGGGAGCATGAAATAAGAACAAACCGCAGGAGGCGTAAATCATGGAGGTGCGTTACATGCCATCTTTGTTACCTGTCCAGCCCTGCCCAGGTGTAGGCCACGTATGGACGAGGCAGCCCATACCGACCACCTGTTCCCTTACCTGTCTTTGTGTTGCTCCCTATTCTTATATTGCTTTGTGTTACCCATAGATTACTCCTTCTCACCCTCTCTCCCTCCCATCCTTCCTCTTTCCCTTTCCCATCTTTCTTCTTCTATTCCTCCCTTCCGCCCTCCCTCTTTACCTCTCTTCCTCTGTCTCCTCTTTCTTACCCCTTTTATTGCTCATATTTTTGTACGGGTTAAAAGTAAAGTCTGGGGGTATGTGGTAATGATGCGCGTGGCCTCGATGCTCATATTCGTCACTTCCATCTCATGTTATTAATTTTTTCTTTTTTTCTTTCCCTTTCTGCGGTTTTGCGTCTTCACTCGGACGGACTAACCCCTCCCTCTCCCTGTCCCTCTCTCCCTCCCATCCTTCCTCTTTCCCTTCCCTATCTTTCTCCCTCTATTCCCCCCTTCCGCCCTCCCTCTGTTCCTCTGTCTCCTCTTCCACTCTCTCCCTTCCTTCTCTCCCTTCCGCCCCCTTTCCTTCCCTCCCTTTTTTTCTTTCCTCCGTCTCCCATTCCCTCTCCCTTTTCCTTTCCCCTTGCCTCCTCTCTCTTTCCTTCCACCCCTCCCACCTCTCCTCTTCCCCTTGTCTCCCTCTCTCCTTCTCCTTCACCCCCTCCACCCTCTCCCTTTTCCTTTCCCCTTGCCTCCCTCTCTCCTTCTTTCCCTTCACCCCCCTCCCACCCTCTCCCTCTTCCTTTCCCCTTGTCTCCCTCTCTCCTTCTTTCCCTTCACCCCCCTCCCACCCTCTCCATCTTCCTTTCCCCTTGCCTCCCTCTCTCCTTCTTTCCCTTCACCCCCCTCCCACCCTCTCCCTCTTCCTTTCCCCTTGTCTCCCTCTCTCCTTCATAACCTTCACCCCCCTCCCACCCTCTCCCTTTTCCTTTCCCCTTGTCTCCTCTCTCCTTCTTTCCCTTCACCCCCTCCCACCTCTCCCTCTTCCTTTCCCCTTGTCTCCTCTCTCCTTCTTTCCTTCACCCCTCCCACCCTCTCCTTTTCCTTTCCCCTTGCCTCCCTCTCTCCTTTACCTTCACCCCCCTCCCACCCTCTCCCTCTTCCTTTCCCCTTGTCTCCCTCTCTCCTTCTTTCCCTTCACCCCCCTCCCACCCTCTCCCTCTTCCTTTCCCCTTGTCTCCCTCTCTCCTTCTTTCCCTTCACCCCCCTCCCACCCTCTCCCTCTTCCTTTCCCCTTGTCTCCCTCTCTCTTTCTTTCCTTCACCCCCTCCCACCCTCTCCCTCTTCCTTTCCCCTTGCCTCCCTCTCTCCTTCTTTCCCTTCACCCCCCTCCCCCCCTCTTCGCCAAGCCACAGTGCAATATTAACACGGTGATCGTACGGGGAATGCGTCTTCGTGACACTGATGAAGCGACGCTCTCACCGTGAATACCTCAGGGCCCTCGAAACACACACACACACACACACACACACACACACACACACACACACACACACAGCAGTCAGTACCAACAACACATACCGGAAGACAGTGTAGTATGCGTAGTGTTTATTTTTTACTTTTTTTTTTCGAATCGGTTTCACGTGAATTTTTTAAAGGATCGATGAAATTCTCCCTAAAATATTAAGAGGAAGAGAGTGTAAATAGTAATCGTGTTTTTATGGGGTCTATTTGTTTTCTATTGTTTATTTTATGATTTTTTTTCCATTATTTTTTTTTAGTTCTGTCATTTTTTCTTTATTTTTTACTCTCTTTTTCTCTCCATCCTGCTCCACCTTTCTTCACCTCCCTCCATCTCTCTCCACTTTACCTCTCTTCACTCCACTCCCTCTCCCTTCACCTCTCACCAACTCCCTCCACCACCCTCCACCGTCCACCTTTCTGTTATATTTTAGATTTTTATTCTATTACGCTTTGTTTATTTTTATGAAGAGCGCTGTAATATCCTCAGGTGTTTTTAGTGCAGGTGTGAATGCAATCAAGCGACTCTCTCTCTCTCTCTCTCTCTCTCTCTCTCTCTCTCTCTCTCTCTCTCTCTCTCTCTCTCTCTCTCTCTCTCTCTCTCTCTCTCTCTCTCTCTCTCTCTCTCTCTCTCTCTGGTTCTCTCTTGTCTTGTCTCTCTCCTCCCTTCTTCCCTCTCTCCTCTCTTCCTTTCGTCTCCTCTTTTTTATTCATGTCCTCTAGTCTTCCTGTCCTTCCTTTCCTTTTTCAACTTGTTTCCGTTTCTTTTTATTCTCTAATCTCTTCTTGTCCCCCCTTTCTCTTTCCTTCCTCTTTTCGTTCCTATTTACTCACTAATCTCTTCTTGTCCTTCTCTCCCCTGTCTTTTCTTTTCCCTTTTCTTTCTTTCTATCCTCTAGTTTCTTTATTTTCCTCACATCGTTTTCTTCATTTCTTTCCTTCTTTCTTTCGTTCCTATCTTCCACTCCTTCCGTCACTTCTTTCTCGTTGCTTTTCATCCTTTAGTCTCCTTGTCATTCCCTTCCCTTTCTTTCCTCCTTCCCTTTCTCCTATTTATCCTACAGTTTCTCCTTATCCCTCTGTTCCCTTTCTTTCCTCCCTCCATTTTTCCTTCTTATCCTTTATCCTTTTCTTCTCCCTACTTTTCTTCCTTTCTTCCCTTCCTCCTCTTTTTTCCTCAACTTTCATCTTCTTCCTCACATCCTTTCCTTCATCCCTTTCCTTCATCTCTGCCTCCCCTCTTTCCATCCCAACTTCCTTCCCTCCCCTTCTCCTCGTTGTGGGTCGTTCTCGTCACTAGTATAATACATGTACTCGTCGCTATTGTCGTGTCGTGGGGGCCCTGTGCGTCTGTCTGTCTGTCTGTGTGTCTGTTTGTCCCTCGGTGCCTCGCCAGTAATTCGTAAAACGCATCTTTTTGTGGCCGACTCATTACACTAATTGGAGGAGACGGAGGATTATGAGGCGAAGAATGTGAGGTGCTTATGATGCGTGAGAGAGAGAGAGAGAGAGAGAGAGAGAGAGAGAGAGAGAGAGAGAGAGAGAGAGAGACAGTAGACAGAATCACGGGATATCATTACCTTAATTGCGCCGTAGTACACCTTCTCTCTCTCTCTCTCTCTCTCTCTCTCTCTCTCTATGGGAAGGGCGAGGGCGAGAGAGAGAGAGAGAGAGAGAGAGAGAGAGAGAGAGAGACTGCTTTGTCCCCTTACGTATGTCGGAGTTACGGGCAAGGCAAGGAGGGTGAAGCGGCGGTCATCCAGGTATTTACGTGGGAATGAAAGGGAAAGGGATGGAAAGGGATGGCAAGAGAAAGATTGAGCATAAAGAGAAATGAAGTTGGTATGAGAAGGGAAAACAAAGGAGAGGCTGATGATAAAGGGAAATGAAGTAATTAAGGGTAAAAGGATGAGTAGAAAGGGTAAAGAGGTGGAGGGGAAAGGTATGAAAAGTGGTAACGAGGGAAGAGGCTGAGGATGAAGAAAAATGAAGTTGGTATGAAAAGAGATAACAAGGGAGAGGCTGAAGATGAAGGGACATGATAAAGTTCAGGGTAAAGGATGGGCAGGGGAATAAAAATGATGTTTGTTCAGGCATTTACGAGGAATTAAAAGGGAAAGATGTGAGAAGGGATGAGACGGAACAAGCAGAAGAGGAAAGGGAAGATGTCAGGGAGAATGAGACAGAGGAAGGCTAGGTAGACGGAAGATATAAGAAGGCTGATAATGGAGGTTAGACAAAGGAAGACTAGTTAGCTAAGAGGATAAAGAGAGGATATAATAACAAGACCAGTGACGTAGGATAGGTTTCAACACACAATTGTCCCCGTGATTTATAGAGATCCAGGGCTATTATGTTACCTCAATACACCACAAAAATCCTTCGTCCGCTGACCGAGGGTTGTGGCTGGTTGTGGAGGAGCAGTGAACTATGTGTGTGTGTGTGTGTGTGTGTGTGAGTGCCAGGGATGACTTTTCTATTTTAACTTTAGGGTAAAAAGCTGTACTACTGTGTGAGTTTTCTAGGGATAACTATCGATTTTAACTTGTGGGTGAAGAACTGTATGAAAACTATGTGTGTGTGAGTGCCAGGGATAACTTTTCTATTTTAACTTTAGGGTAAAAAGCTGTACTAAAACAATGGGTGTGAATTTTCTAGGGATAACTATCGATTTTAACTTGTGGGTGAAGAACTCTATGAAAACTCTCTGTGTGTGTGTGTGTGTGTGTGTGTGTGTGTGTGTGTGTGTGTGTGTGTGTGTGTGCCAAGGATAACTTTTCTATTTTAACTTATGGGTAGAAAGCCGTTTTAAAGTGACTGGATTTGAAGGGAGTTGACAGTGTGTACGTGAGTGTTTGGAGGTGAAAAAATAACAGGTAGTAGAGTGCGTGTATAAATATGATCATTGGATAACTTTTCCATTTTAACTTAAGGGTGAAAACTATATTAAAGTGACAAGATTTGAGGAGAGTGGGCAGTGTGTATGAGTGTGCGAAAGCAGGAGTAACAAGGTAGTGTAGTGTGTTTAAATGTGTAATAATGGGGTAACTTTTCTATTTCAACTTGGGAGTAAAAAGTTGTATTCAAGTGATACGATGCGAGTAGGGTGAACGGCATGCTTGTGATGGTATGGGGGTGGGGGTAACAAGTTTTTTATTATTTTTTTTTACAATCTTCCTTCATCTGTATTTCCTCCTGCCTACGACTTTAACTCTTTCAAGAGGAGGGTATCAGGACACCTCTCCTCCCGAAATTGACCTATCTTTCGGCTACTCCTCTAACTCTTTTTAGGAGCAGTGAGTAGCGGGCTTTTTCTTCTTCTCATGTTTCCTTTTTTTTATGCCCTTGAACTGACTCCTCTGCTGTAAAAAAAAGTATAGTGGATAGTGATTATGTATATATAGGAGATCAAGGGATGACTTTTATTTCAATCTAAGGGTAAAAAAAAAAAAAACTATTTAAGTAATCAGAACTGAGGAGAGTGGACAGTGCGTGTGTGTATGTATGGACGTATGAGTATTAAGTAGCATAGAGGGAGAAAATGTGTATATTAATGTATTATGAATAAGGGGTAATTGAGCGTATGTGTGTGTGTGTGTGTGTGTGTGTGTGTGTTAAGGGTACAGGATAGTAGACAGTGTGTGTGTGTGTGTGTGTGTGTGTGTGTGTGTGTGTTGGTTATATAATCTTACTCTCAGTCTGTTCTTAATTAGAGGACTCAAGGACAGCCTGGCGCCACGTCCATGCACACTAATCATCCTCGAAGTCCTTGGCGTCATTAGTAAAGATATTCGAATCGTCTAAATCAATTTTATGGTGAATTCTATAACGTAAATTTTCGCTTCTATACCCCATTTTCTTTCCCTCCTTTTCGCGAACTCAAACTCTACCAAACTGAGACTTTTTTTTAACCCCATCACCTGGTCTCCCTTTGATGAAAAAACGTTCATGCATATTGTTCGTCCTTAAGGTCCTTGGCGTCCGTGGTATAAGTAATTAAAAATGTCAGTGTAATTTTGAATGGCGTAACTTTTTCCTTAATTCACTGATCCACGGCCATGCACGCCTCGTAAAGACAGCCTGGCACTGATAAAAAAACGTTCATGCATATTGTTCGTCCTTAAGGTCCTTGGCGTCCGTGGTAAAAGTAATAAAAAAGTCAGTGTAATTTTGAATGGCGTATCTTTTTCCTTAATTCAGTGATCCACGGCCATGCACGCCTCGTTATTGCGGTCCGTGGCGTCCTTGGGCGGATGGACGCGCGGGCTTGTTGGGGTAATTGAAGAGTCACGCCACACGAGTTTTTAATGGGAGTGTGTGTGCATGGCTGGCATTGTGACGAGCCGGGCTGCCCTCCCCCCCTCCCTCTCTCCCCTTCTCTTCCTCCCTCCCCTCCATCCCCCTCCCTCCCTTCCTCCCTCCTTTCCTCCTTCCTGCCTCATGCTCTGTTTTTGTCCTGCCATTCTTTTCCCCTCATTTACCTTACCTTTTCCTCTTTTCGCTTCTTCTTCTGTTCTCACCCTTCCTTCTTCTTTACCCCTGTCCCTTCCTTACCTCCTCCCTTCCGTCACCTATCTCTCCTGTTTTCTGTTTGTGTGTTCTGTTTCTCCTCCTCTCAAATCTGTGTTTTAGTCTCTCTCTCTCTCTCTCTCTCTCTCTCTCTCTCTCTCTCTCTCTCTACCTCGTTTCTGTGTTCTCCTTCTCCACCTCTTTCTCAGTTCTCTTTCTCGTTCTTTTTCTGCCTTTCTTTCCCTTTTCTGCCTTGGGTTTCCTATATAGTCTATACTTAATGTTTTGCTTTCCTATTTTTTTTTTATGCTTTATGATAATTTCTTCTCTGTTTTGCTCTCCTACTCCTTAGTCTTCCTTAGTTTCTTGTATTTGCATTCTCTCTCTCTCTCTCTCTCTCTCTCTCTCTCTCTCTCTCTCTCTCTCTCTCTCTGGTTGGTTTCACTCTTACTTGCCTTCCTTCCTTCCTTCCTTCTTTCACTATCACTCATTATCACTCTCCCACACTAATCTCTCTCTCTCTCTCTCTCTCTCTCTCTCTCTCTCTCTCTCTCTCTCTTTCTCTCTCTCTCTCAATGGAGCTGACACGCACGCGGCAACCCTCATTTTGCGTCACTTAATTTTCGCTTCTATACCCCATTTTCTTTCCCTCCCTTTGGCGAACTCAAACTATACCAAACTGAGACCCTTTTTTAAACCCCATCACCTGGTCTCCCTTTCGCCTTCACCCCTTTACCTGGAACTACCTGGGACTATATGATAAAGGGTGAAGGGTGATTCTTGCGTAGGTGGGGTAGTTGAGTTAGCGAGAGAGAGAGAGAGAGAGAGAGAGAGAGAGAGAGAGAGAGAGAGATTCAGTGTGGACTCGTTTGTGGGAGCGGGTAGAAGTGTCTCATTCATGTCCTCTCGCGTGTTTTTTTTGTTTTTTTTATACAGATATCGGTGTGTCCTATTTTTAAACCACACGTTTTTTTGGGACACACTGTAGTTGAACCATTGATTGTGACTCGTTTTGTTTCCGTGTTTTTTTTATTATTTTCTATCGGCGTGTTTGGAAATATGTCAGTCGGTGTTTTTTGGGCGTTTTATGTTTTTTTGGACCATCCCAGCGAGTGATTTCCCAGCGACGTGTGTGGCCGTAAATTAAAGGTAACTGACGAGGAGATATTTTAGCGTGACAGGTGTGTGTGTGTGTGTGTGTGTGTGTGTGTGTGGCCAGGTGTATCAGAGTATGGCAGGTAATTAAATGCATCAGCCACGTGTACCTGTATGCATGTGGAGGAGGAGGAGGAGGAGGAAGTGCAGGAGGAGGAGGAGGGAAAAAGTGAGGTAAGAAAAAGAATTATATTAAGAGAAAGAGGCAAAGAAGGAATAATAGAGAGAGGAAGAGTAAAATGAGGAGCATGAGGAAAGAGAGAGGAATGATAAGAGGGATCGAAGAAAGAGGATGTATAGCAAGAGGAAGAAAGATGAGAGGAGAAAGAGAAGTAAGAAGTTTTCCATCTTTATAGTACGAGAGACAGAGAAGGAATGAAATAAGTAAGAGGGAAAAAAGAGGAATAAAAAGAGGAATCAAAGACAGGAGGAGGGTGAATAGCAAGAGAAAGGAAGATAAAAGGAGGAAGAGGAAAAGTAAGAGGAAAAATATGAACCAAGAGAGAGGCAGAAATATAGAAGTGAGGAGTAAGGGGAGAAAAAGAGGAGTAAGAAGAGTAATAAAAAAGGAAGAAGAGAAAAAGAGTATTAAGCGAAAGAGAGGCAGAAAAGTAGAAAGAAAAAGAAGGGACTGAAAAGAGGAAAAGAAGTAGTAGGAGTAGACGTTCGAGGAGGAAGAGGAGCAAGAAAAAGGAAAAAGAGAAGAGTAATAAGCGAAAGAGAAGCAGAAAAGTAGAACGAAATAGAAGGGACTGACATGAGGAATAGAAGTAGTAGGATTAGACGTACGAGGAGGAAGAGGAGCAAGAAAAAGAGAAATAAGAAAAAGGAAAGAACAAGTGGTAAGAAAAAGAGGCAAATGATGTACAAAAGAAAGGAGTGAAATGAGGGAAAGTAAGAAAGGAGGATGAGTAGAAAGAGGGAAGGTTAAAAAAAAAAGATGAGAAATAAGAGAGAAGAAAAGTATTAAGCACGAGATAGAGAGACAGATAAGAAATGCGAAAGAAAGAGGAAGAGGAGGAGGAAGAAGAGGAGTGTGTGTCGGGGGTAGGGGCAGTGTATAGACAGGTAAAAGGAGACAGCGTGGGGCCCCAGGGGGAGGGTTGGCACCTGTGGGACCGGTGTTACCTGTGTGGCGGCGCTCTCAGGTAACGCACCCCAGTCAACCACACCTGGACGGGGAAAAAAGAGAAAACCGGAGCCCCACATTTATTTTTTGCAAAGGTGAAGCAATTGGGTTTATTTTGTCCTGTTTGTCCTGCGTATGAAGGGAAGGGGGAGGTGAGGGAGAGAAGTGGGGAAAAATGATGAAGGAGGAAGGAGAGAAGGAAGGTAGATACAGGAAGGGAAGGGGGAGGTGAGGGAGAGAAGTGGGAAAAAATGATGAAGAAGGAAGGAGAGAAGGAAGGTAGATACAGGAAGGGAAGGGGGGAGGTGAGGGAGAGAAGTGGAAGAAAATGATGAAGGAGGAAGGAGAGAAGGAAGGTAGATACAGGAAGGGAAGGGGGAGGTGAGGGAGAGAAGTGGAAGAAAATGATGAAGGAGGAAGGAGAGAAGGAAGGTAGATACAGGAAGGGAAGGGGGGAGGTGAGGGAGAGAAGTGGAGAAAATGATGAAGAAGGAAGAAGAAAGGTAGATACAGGAAGGGAAGGAGGATATTAGTAAAAAAAGTAGAAATAGAGGATAAAGAAGGAAGAACTTAAAGATTAATAACTGAGTAGATTAACTGAGGAAGGAAGGAGGTGAGAGAGAATTGGAGAGAAGTACAAAAAGATGATAAAAGAAATGGAAGGAGGAAGTAAAGAAGAGTAAAAAAAAAGAAGAAGGTAAAAAAGAAGAGGAGAAGGAAGATAGATAAGGGGAGAAATGGAAGAAAAGATTAGGAAAGGGATAAAGAAGATAAAATAAATGGAAGTAGGAGGTAAAGAAAAGTAAAATAAAGTAGCTAAAAAAGGAAGAGGAGAAGGAACAGATAAAAGGAGAAATGAAGGAAAAGATTAGATAAGGGAGAGAAGTAGAAAAAGAAGATAAAAAGGAAGTAAGAGAAAGAAAAGTGAAAAAAAGAAGATAAAAAAGGAAGAGGAGAAGGAAGACAAAGATATAAATAGAATAAAAGATTAGGTAAGGGAGAGAAGTAGATAAAAAAGATAAAAAAAGATAAAAAGAAAAGCTATAAAGTGAAACACGGAAAGGCGGGAGGGAGGTAAGAGAGAAAATAAAAGAAGGAAAAGAGGGTTTGAAATTTAGATACACCATTGAAGTTATGAAGACAGGAGGCAGGAGGGACAGGATATAGCAAGCGTCAGTCCTCTCCTGGTTCTTTGTGGCGATGAAGACGTGGCCGCGCTGGGTTGTGACATGGAGTGTGAATTAGCGGCAACATAATCCCCGGGGAGTGGAGTATTAACATGATTCTCTCTCCTTCCTTTGTTCTGTTCATCGCTATCTTTTACTTACCGTCTTTTCCTCCCTCTCCCTTCTTTCTCTTCCTTTCTTTCTCTGTGTTGTGTTAGTGTATGTCTTTTTTATGTCTCACTGTTTATTTTTTTCTGTTTATTCCACTTATTCCGTTTTTTTATGTTTTATTTTTATTTTATTTTATTTTATTTTATTTTATTTATTGATTGATTTTTTTATCTAATTTTTTTTTATTGTTTTTTATTCCGTTTTTTTATTCCTCTTATTCCGGTTTTCTCAGTTTCTTTCTTTCTTTCTTTCTTTCTTTCTTTATATATTTCTTTCTATCTTTTTTTTCTGGATGTCTGAGAGTCTATCTGTTTCTGCCTCCTAACACACACACTTGCTATTCATCCAAGTCCTTTCTTTAATTTCTCTTCCTATTTATCTTTCTTTCCCTCTCTGCTAACTTCACTACTCCTTTTTCTCTTTCTTTCTCCTTCTTTGCCTTTTTCTCTTAATAGTTATCTCTATTACTACTCTATTTTCCTCCTCCTCCTCCTCCTTCTTCTTCTCACCAGCAGTCAGAGTAATAGCCGTAATAGTAGTACCAGTAGCAGTAATAGTAGTTGCAGCAGCAGTATCAACAGCAGTAGTAGTCGTCCCTCCAGTCGTCGCCCCGCTGGCCAGGCCTCTCCGGAGCGACCATTGGGGTGGGTCGTGTCGCCTTACACCTGGACGACACCTGAGAGGGTCGCCGGCCCCTGGGTGACGTAACGACGAGGGTGACGACTGATTCTGTGTTGGGGCAGGTCTGGGAAGGTAGCAGCAGCAGCAGTCGTAGTAGTAGTAGTAGTAGTAGTAGTAGTAGTAGTAGTAGTAGTAGTAGTAGTGGTAATAGTAGTAGCTTCTGGTGATTGCATAGAAAGAAATGATGGTAGTGATAATAGATGTACCCTCACCATCACCACCACCACCACCACCATCACCACCACCATCACCATCACCATCACCACCACCACCACCACCACCACGACTACCATCACCAACACTGCTACTCCAATCAGTCTCTCCCTTCTCCCTTCTCTACCAACAGAGTAAAGTTTAACAGTAACCACCACCACCATCACCACCACAACAACACCACCACAACACCAATACTCATAATCCTCTATCACCACCACCACCACCACCACCATCACCATAACCATTACCACTACCACCTGGGCCATCATTAAAGCCATAACCTGCTGAGAGAGAGAGAGAGAGAGAGAGAGAGAGAGAGAGAGAGAGGGCGTTCCGGTCCTGACTGACATATGATATACTGTCTGTCTGTCTTTCTTTTGGTTTCTGGAAGGGTGAACTGACGTGTGTGTGTGTGTGTGTTTGTATGCCTGTTATGTTCCTTAAAGAAGAGGAGGAGGAGGGAAGATAAAAGAAGAGGGAAACAGCACAAAAATAGAACATGAGTAGATGATAATTTTAGGTAGGTAGTATTTTTGGTGGTAGTGAAGATGAGAGTAATAGTAGTAGTAGTAGTAGTAGTAGTAGTAGTAGTAGTAGTAGTAGTAATCGTGGTGGCGTGAGGTTTCATGTGTCTAAAATCTACTTAAGACTTGTGAATGAGCCTCGACCCGAATTAACTCTGCTAATCCTGTTTTCTGCCACACCCAAAGTTGATTATGCAGATCTTGAGCCACCTTGGAGCCACTGGGTAGGGGGGGTGCAGGGGAAGGAGGGAGAGAAGGAGAGAGGGTGGAAGAGGGGAAGGGAGATGTATGGGAGGGAAATTGGTGAGAGAGGAGAAAGATAAATGAGGGAGAAAAGGGTGAAGTGTTGAAGGGACGAACGAGAGAGAAATGGAGGCCGGTAAGAACGAAAAAAAAAAAAACAGGAAGGAAGGAAGGAAGGAAGGTACTTATAGAAGGATTGAGGGGAAAGGAAAACTACGAGGGAGGGAAACAGGGAGGAAGAGAGAGAGAAGAGAAGAACTGTAGGAAGCAAGGATACTGAAAGAGAGGAAGAGTAGTGAAAGAGAAAATAAGGAAGGAAGGAAGGAAGGAAGGGAGGTACTTATGGAAGGATTGAGGGAAAAGGAAAACTACGAGGGAGGAAGAGAGAGAGAAGAGAAGAACTGTAAGAAGCAAGGATACTGAAAGAGAGGAAGTGTAGTGAAAGAGAGAATAAGGAAGGAAGGAAGGAAGGGAGGGAGGTACTTATGGAAGGATTGAGGGGAAAGGAAAACTACGAGGGAGGGAAACAGGGAGGAAGAGAGAGAGAAGAGAAGAACTGTAGGAAGCAAGGATACTGAAAGAGAGGAAGAGTAGTGAAAGAGAAAATAAGGAAGGAAGGAAGGAAGGAAGGGAGGGAGGTACGTATTGAAGGATTGAGGGAAAAGGAAAACTACGAGGGAGGGAAACAGGGAGGAAGAGAGAGAGAAGAGAAGAGCTGTAGGAAGCAAGGATACTGAAAGAGAGGAAGTGTAGTGAAAGAGAGAATAAGGAAGGAAGGAAGGAAGGAAGGGAGGTACTTATGGAAGGATTGAGGGGAAAGGAAAACTACGAGGGAGGGAAACAGGGAGGAAGAGAGAGAGAAGAGAAGAACTGTAGGAAGCAAGGATACTGAAAGAGAGGAAGAGTAGTGAAAGAGAAAATAAGGAAGGATGGAAGGAAGGAAGGGAGGTACTTATAGAAGGATTGAGGGGAAAGGAAAACTACGAGGGAGGGAAACAGGAAGGAAGAGAGGAAAGAGAAGAACTGTAGGAAGCAAGGATACTGAAAGAGAGGAAGAGTAGTGAAAGAGAGAATAAGGAAGGAAGGAAGGAAGGAAGGAAGGTACGTATTGAAGGATTGAGGGAAAAGGAAAACTACGAGGGAGGGAAACAGGGAGGAAGGAAGGAAAGTGAAGAACTGTAGGAAACAAGGATACTGAAAGAGAGGAAGAGGATTGAAAGAGAAAATAAGGAAGGAAGGAAGGAAGGGAGGGAGGTACTTATAGAAGGATTGAGGGGAAAGGAAAACTACGAGGGAGGGAAACAGGGAGGAAGAGAGAGAGAAGAGAAGAACTGTAGGAAGCAAGGATACTGAAAGAGAGGAAGAGGATTGAAAGGAAGGAAAGAAAAAAGGGAGAGTGGGAGAGGAAAAAGAAAGAAGCTAGGAGAGACAAGATAAGGAAGAAGGAAATTATGTTGAAAGAAAGAGAGAAAAAGTATGAGGCTGGTATTTGCTATCTATATATCTATCTATTTATCTATCTATCTATCTTGTTTATCTCTTACTACATAACAACCCAACCTGTTCCACTCATCCACCACTCCATTAAAATAACCCAATTCTCTCATATCTTTTCTGAATCTGAACTTACCTAACACTGAAGCGAGAATTTGTAGAGCTGGAAGGAAGAACATGGAAGTGAGAGTCGTAAAGAGGAAAAGGGAAACGAAGGGAGGGAGGGAAAGAGGAAGAGGTGGGGAAAGGGAGGAGGTAGGGAGGAGGAGGAGGAGGTAGGGAAAGGTAGGATGAGAGAGACGGGCGCTGCGTGTTAAGTAGAAGGAAAGGTAAATTAGAAAATAACCTTCCCTCGTGTCTTTATTGAGTGGGGAGAGAGAGAGAGAGAGAGAGAGAGAGAGAGAGAGAGAGAGAGAGAGAGAGAGAACCTTAATCAAATCGTGAAATGAGATTACAGAAATAGAAAAAGCTTGTGGGAGATACAGGAGGAAAGAAGGGAGGGAGGAAATTAGGAGGGAAATTGAGGGAACGGAGGAGGGAAAATAACGAAAGGGAGAGAAGAGGAAAGAAAGAAGAAAGAAAGGAAGGAAAAGGGAAAGGAAGGGAGAGGAAAGGAACTTGGGAAATAGAGGAAACAGAGGAGGAAAAATAACGAAAAGGAGAGGAATGGCAGAAAAGAAACGGAGAGAAGAGGAAAGAAAGAAAGAAGAAAGAAAGGAGAGGAAAGGAATCCAAAGGGAGGGAAATTAGGAAGGATATGAAGGAAACAGTGGAGGGAAAATATCATGAAATGTAAAGGAATGGCAGAAAAGAAAGGGAAGGAAGAGGAAAGAAAGAAAAAAAGAAAGGATGGAGAGAGAATTATCATGGAAAGGAGAGAAATAGAATGAAAGAAGGGAAGGGATAGAGGAAAATAAGGGAAGGAAAATATGTCAAGGAGAGGGAAAGCATGAAAGAAGGAAAATAAAAAAGGAGAAAGTATCACGGAAGAGAGAAAAGGAAGAGAAAGGAAGGAGAAAAGGAAAGTGAGGAGAACATCATGAAAATAAGAGAAATGCCATAAAAGAAGAGAAAGAAAAGAGGAAGGAAAGTACGAGGGAAAGAAAATGAAAAAAAAGTTAAATAATAAAATACAACAAAATACAATAATAAAATAAAATAAATCTCTTCGTCTGTACCTTGTCATGTTTTTTTCCCCTCCTCTCTCTCTCTCTCTCGTGGTTGGATATCATAAAATAGAGAAGAGAAAAAATAGAAGAACCATTTTGTCACCCACTGGGACGAAGTTAGTTGGATTAGCTGACGAAGAGGAGGAGGAGGAGGAGGAGGGAAGAGAGATAGAGAGGGAAGGTAATAGACGTTAATGAAGACATGTGACGTAAGAGGAGGAGAAGGAGGAGGAAGAAGAAAAGGAAGAGCTATGAGGAGAAAAAATAGTGGGATGGGAAAAGGGTATAGACAGGTTGAGCTAAGGAGAGAGAGAGAGAAACAAGATAAAAGGCAAGAAAGAAAGGAAAAAAGAAAAAATAAATAAATAAATGGTAAAAGAGAGAAGCAAGAGACGATAAGAAAAGACAAAAGAAAACAAAGAAAGAAAGACATCGAGAAAGAAAAAAAAAGAAGAAGGAAAGCGGAAAAAAAGTTAAAGCCGAATACGAATAAAAAAATGAAAACAAGAATTAAAAGTGATAAAGAAATATAAAGTACTGGGTTAGGGGAGAACAGCAAGAACAACACTTCCAACCCATTACATTACCCCACCATTACCACCATTAATACATTACCGACAATCTTGGGCCTCGGAGGGGACCCACACGTGCTGGATCTTGTCTCGTGATCCGCCCCTGCAAATCACGGCGGAGGGAGGGAATCCAATCGCGTGTAATCGTCTTCAATCCCTTTACTAACGTGCCAATCCTCTGTTACGTGAAATATTTATAATCGGTGGCGACTTTTTACGGTACTGTCATGTTTTTGTGTCTTTATTCATGTTTTCTCTCTCTCTTTGTCTTTCCTTAGTGTCTTTATTTGGGGGTTGTTTTTATTTTTATCATGTTTAATAATTTGTTTCGTTTACGCTCACATTTTTTTTCACGTGTAAATTCTTCATTATCCGAAACATTTACACATTGGCATTTTTACATCTTTATATTGTCGTTATTTTTTTATCATGTGCTTTTGGGAATTAGATCCAATCGCATCCAACCCACTGTGATCGTCTCGTAGAAAAAAAAAGAACGATGAATCCACTGCTTGTAAAAAAAAAAACGCTATAATGAATACTAACTTGGATAATTCAATAGATCTCTTCCATACTTCAAAACAATTCCATTCCTTTATTTCCCTGTTTTTTTATTTCTTTCAATGCCATTCTTTTTTTTTTTTTTTATTTCTTCGTAAACGTAATATACGAGTTACCTGTCGTTAATTTTTTTCGATCAAAACGTTTCAGCTTTTTCATTTGCAATCTTTTCTTTATCATTAACATTTCTTTATCTCGGAGAAACACCTAAAATCGCACTGAGCCTTTTATTCATGTGCAAGGCTTCCACAACACATATTAATAACAGTCTCTTGCTTAATTATATGTTCTAAATGTTTCTTGTGTCGTTTATCATTTCCTTGAGGGAGGGAATCGTATCCGGTCATGTCTAATTACTTCCATTATTCACGTCAAAATCTTCCCTTACAGAAAATCATCGCAGTCAGTCATGTACGTTTGCTGTTTAATGGTTTCTTCTTTACCGCGTGGGCGAAGCATCATATCAAACTACATCTGATCCCCTTATTCATGTGTTAATCTCCCATTACCCGAATTAAGTGTATCTGTCGTTCATTTATAGATTTCTTCTTTACCGCCTGGGCGAAGCATCATATCAAATTACGTCCGACCCCCTTATTCATGTGTTAATCTCCCATTACGCGAATTAAGTGTATCTCGTTTATTTATATGATTTAGTGGCTTCATTTTCATTACGTGCGCGGGGAAACGTATCCAATAACATCAGGTCCTTTTACGTTGTCTAATCTTCTATTACACGGAGGAATTACAGTCTGCCGGTCATTTTTACGATTCAGAACTCATTTTCATTGTTCATTCACCGAGGCAAAAGGGAGTTATGTACGAGTTTAAGAAAATGACAAGTGGGTATCCTTTCTCTCCTTTTCTTTTTTCTTTTTCTGTCTGTCATTTTTACGATTCAAAACTCCTTTTTATTATTCATTCACCGAGGCAAAAGGGAGTTATGTTCCGAGTTTAAGAAAATGACGTGTGTATCCTTTCATTATATTTCCTTTTTCTTTTTCTCTCGCTCATTTTTACGATCCAGAACTCCATTTTATTATTCATTCACTGAGGCAAAAAGGAGTTATGTTCCGAGTTTAAGAAAATGACAAGTGTGTATTCTTTCAATATATTTCCTTTTTCATTTTCTCTCGCTCATTTTTACGATTCAGAACTCCATTTTATTATTCATTCACCGAGGCAAAAGGGAGTTATGTTGGAGTCTAAGAAAATGACAAGTGTGTGTCCTTTCAATATATTTTCTTTTTCTTTTTCTGTCTGTCATTTTAACGTTTCGGAACTTCTTTTCCTTGTTCAGTCACCTGTCAAAAGGATGTCATGTTAGAGTCTGAGAAAATGGGCTCTTGTCTTCGTTTCCCTTTCCGTTTCTTTTCTCTTTATATTTTCTTCCCTTATTTTTTATTTATTAGTATTTTTTTTACAGCAAGGGGGGGACAGCTCAAGGGTAATTAAACAAAAAAGCAACAAAAAGTCCGCTTGGCGCTGCTTCAACAAAAGTAACCAGAATAAGAGGCAAAATTATGGTGTCAAAAATTAGTAAGTAAGGAAATTAATGCTTTAAGTAAATTTAAGTAGTGGGCATTCCTTACTTTTCCGTTCCTATCCTTTTTAAATTTCCTTTTCCCTATAAATCACGTGAGGAAAGGTGTGGCGTTGAAATTTAAGTAAAGAAAATTAAGTGTTATAAGTAAGTTCGATTGAGTGGTAGTACATGAACTTATTCCACGTTAGGTAAAAGATGATGTGTGTGTGTGTGTGTGTGTGTGTGTGTGTGTGTGTGTCATTCACCCATGGTCTAATTACATGCTAGACTCGTGATTGCCAGCCAGAACCATCCCGGAAAGAGCTGGAGGGGCGGGGGGGGGGGGGGAGATTGTGATTTGTGGCTGGGGGGGGTGAGGGTTGGAAAGATGAGTAGGGTGAAGGGGTGAGAAGGGGGAGGATGGGGTGGTAGCATATTAGTGAGTGGGTGGCTGGGAGGAGATGGGTGAGGGAGGACGAGGGGAGGAGGGGGGGAAGGTGAGGGGAGGAAGGGGTGAGGGCGAGGGTAATGCTTCCATCTAAGAAGGTTACATGTCTTGGCTTTCGGGGGATTAGCCAGAATTTGTGGAGGGGAAGAAAGGTTGAGATAGGAGGAGGAGGAGAAGGAGAGGACGGAGGAATGGAGGAGACAGGGAGAGAATGGGAGAGAGGGAGAAGGAAGACATATGGGAGGAAGAGAGGAGGAGGCAAAAGAAGAAAAAAAGGAGGATGGGAGGAGTAAAGAAGACTGAGATAAGAGGAGAAAACGAAGGAATGGAGGAGACAGGGAGAGAATGGGAGAAAGGGAGAGGGAAGACATATGGGAGGAAGAGAGAAGGAGGCAAAGGAAAAAAAAAGGGAGGATGGGAGGAGGGAAGAAGACTGAGATAAAAAGGAGAAAACGAAGGAATGGAGGAGACTGGGAGGGAAGGAGAGGCAGGAAAGAGAGATGGGAAGGAGAGAGGGAGAGGAGGGGGAAGATATAAGAGAGCATGGGAAGGGGAAGGAAGGGTTGAGAAAGGAGAGAGCGGAGGAATGGAGGAGACAGGAGCAGTGGGGGAGAGAGAATGAAGAGATATGGGAGGGAGGGAGGGAGGGAGGAGGAAGAGAAAGATGAAAGAGCATGGAAAGGGGGGGTGGGGGGGGGGTAGGAAGGGTAGAGAAAGGAGAAACTGGAGAAATGGAAGAGTCAGAGAGAGAACGGGAGAGAGGGATGGAGATGAAGAGGAGGTAGGAAAGAAGTGAGGGAAAGGGAGGGGAAAGGAAGGGTTGGAGGAAGGAAGGAAGGAAGAGGAAGAGGTAAAACACAAAGAATAATTAATCTGATGTGTTACTTGACATAATATTATCTTAATGAGGTATTAGGCGCTTCTTCTTCTTCTTTTCTTCTTCTTCTTCTTCTTCTTCTTCTTCTTTCTGTTGTTCTTCTATCTGTTTTCTACATGTTCTTGATCTTGTTTTCTTTTCTTTCTTTTTGTTCTTGCTCTTGTTCATCCTCTTTGCTTTATTCTGCTTGTTCTCGTCTTCTTGTTCTCCGTTTTCTTGTTTTCTATTGTTCTTATTATTACTGTTGCTATTACTGATGATACTTCCACTACTACTACTACTACTACTACTACTACTACTACTACTACTACTACTACTACTACCACCGCCACCAATACTTCACCAACAGCAAAACAATAATAAACGAGCAATTAACTTATACACTTAAAACAGCTCCCCCATCCAGCCCTCCCCCCCCAGAACCCCCCATTCCCCACCCCTCCACGACCACACATAACCCCCCCCCCCCGCATCACACACCCGGACGCATATACACAACACACAATTTGCAACTCACACTCATCAACGCGTATGCACTCTGTCTATTTATTTATACCTGCCCAAATTAATGATCGGGGAACGTATAGGTAATTAAAGTCCCGTAAAAAAGGCGGACTCATATGAGGAGCTAATGATGGGCGGTGACAGACTCATGAATACATAACACCGTAACTGTCATGGCGGCGGTGGTGGTGGTGGTGATGGTGATGATGATGGTGGTGGTGATGAGGGATGATAGTGTGTGCGTGATGGGCAGTGATGGATTGTGTGTGTGTGTGTGTGTGTGTGAAAAATGATTGCTAGAGTGTGATTTGTTTGGAGGTAGTAGTAGTAGTAGTAGTAGTAGTAGTAGTAGTAGTAGTAGTAGTAGTAGTAGTAGTAGAAACACCACCATCACCATTGCCATTACCACCACCACCACTACCACCACTACACACACACAAAAAAAGAACAAAAACAAGTATATAAGACGTGTATATTACTTGTACAGGCAGGCAGCGAGCTCGAGAGAGAGGAAGGGTGAGGGGGGAGGGGGGGAGGGGGGTCAGTTACCAGTCGCCACTCCTGACGTATGACCGTTTATTACAGGTTCGGGACGCGATGGCTTCCGGTAAACATCTCGTCTCGTGGCATGACAAACGCGGCGCCCGGCTGTGTTGTAATTTGCGTGAGAATGACCGGGAAAAAAATAGTGTATGGGGTATGGGGGTGAAGCGGGGTGGAGGTGAAAAGGGGTGCGGGTGCTTGATGGGAAGGGGGATAGGTAGGTGGTGGTGAAGGCAGAAGGGGTGAGGTTGAATGGAAGGGAAAAATAATGTATGGGATGGGGGGGATGGAAAGGGGGGAGCAGGTTGGAAGGGGGAAGGGGGTAGGTAGAAGGTGGTGAAGGCAGAAGGGGTGAGGTTGAAAGGAAGGGAATGATAATTATGTATGGGGTTGGGGTGAAAGGGGGTGGGGGGGATGGAAAGGGGGGAGGAGGTTGGAAGGGGGGAAGGGGGTAGGTAGAAGGTGGTGAAGGTAGATGGTGGTGAGGTTGAAAGCGCGGGGGTGCAAGAGGGAAGGGTGATGATAGGGAGGGTGAGAGGTAGGGTGTTTGGGTAAGGGAGGGAAAGAGTAAAGTGTGGGAGTGAAATGGTGTGTGTATGTATGTGTGTGTGTGTGTGTGTGTGTGTGTGTGTGTGTGTGTGTTAGGTAATTCGTCCTGAACCTAAGACATATGAAATCCACCCATCTTGATTTATTACCCTTAATGAACACACACACACACACACACACACACACACACACACATACACAGTGATGGAAAGGAACTGGTTAGGGAGAATTGAGTTACAGCGGTGATGGGATCGGAAGAAGGGAGTGAGTGGGTGGGAAGACGAGTGGGGAGGGGAGGGAAGGAAGGGGAGGCAGGGGAGTATATATATAGCCTTTTAGAGGAGGGGAAGACAGAATGGGTAGGGTTAGGTGGGTTTCTGAAAGGGTTAGGGGAGGGCTGGGGGGGGGGCGGGGGGGAAGAATGGTATGTAGGAAGCGCCCCTTGTCTAAAAAGAAAGAAAAATAGCATTCCAGTATAATTTTAATGACTTATTTTCACGACACCGAGATTACTGTGAAAGAAAAATGTTGATGTTGTTCTGGAGATAATGATGGTGTGTGTGTGAGAGAGAGAGAGAGAGAGAGAGAGAGAGACTGTTACTACACACTGATTCTTCCTCCGCTTCGTGACTGTCAAAGGATGTAAAGGATCCAACTCCCTGTGGCAATACCTCAAGAGAGTTTAATCTTCCTAGGGACTGGGGAAGGAGGATTAAGGTTAAGGGAATCATATAGTCGCCCGAACTACTCCCGTGTGCACTAAAAACTTTTACTAATGTGTGTGTGTGTGTGTGTGTGTGTGTGTGTGTGTGTGTGTGTGTGTGTGTGTGTGTGTCCTCGCAGTCATAATTTTTGTACACCAGGTAAAGCACTCAAAGGCAAAACAAAAAAGAAAGAAAAGAAAAGAGAAAAGTTTCCGAATAGAGTATTAACAAACGGTTTTCTAGGATTTTCTGATGCACATTTCTTGTTTCGTCTCTACACACTTAACTGTATATGTTTTCTAAACTGCGTGTATTTGTGCGTTCCAGGTGTGCGTGCCCCGTGGCCATGGAAGGCTGAGGGAGGCCACGTAGGATGTCCAGGGGAGGATGGACGCCCCAGGGGCCGGCAAGGCGGGCAGGAAGTACACGGCCCAGGAGACTATACAGGTGAGTACAGGTGTGTCAGGCTTCCCAGAGGTGTAAGGGATTCGTACAGGAGTGTGTGTGTGTGTGTGTGTGTGTGTGTGTGTGTGTGTGTGTGTGTGTGTGTGTTTACCTAGTTGTATTTACCTAGTTGTAGTTTTGCAGGGCCTGGGCTTTACGCTCGTGTGGTCTCGTCTCCGTATCTACATTTATCCAACTTTTCCTTTTCCTGTGTGTGTGTGTGTGTGTGTGTGTGTGTGTGTGTGTGTGTGTGTGTGTGTGTGTGTGTTAATGCTCGACTGATTTACAAGCTTTAAATTATCTGCTATTAGAATGATTTTGTATTATTATTATTATTATTATTATTATCATTATGTTTATAGTGGCGCCATCTTACTTGACTCACGCTGCCCCCTGGAGCTCATCTTTGATCCTCTTGATGGGTGGCCTTCAGGGCAGCATATGGCTACTCGGCGGTGACTGAAAAATCCCAGCTTGACCCATTTTTAATTTGCTAAACAACTTAAAATATCAGATCGGAGTGGAAGGAGACGAGAAAAGAGAAAAGAGGAAAAGGGGATGGAAGTATACTGAGGAGTGTTGGGGGAAGAGGAGTATACGGAGAGAAAAGAAGAAAGGAGGAAAACACATCGGGGAGTGTCTTGAGAGAGAGAGAGAGAGAGAGAGAGAGAGAGAGAGAGAGGCTTGTCAAAAAGAGATCAGGTGTAGCTATCGTGGCGCCTTGACTCTTATACCGGGAAGGGGCGGGAGGCAATAAGTAGGAGGAAGAGAGGCGGACGAATTAGCAGTAAGACAAGCAGGAAGAATACAGGCAGATAAGAGAAAGGTAGGCAGACAAAAGGAGAAGGACAAACAGGCAGAAGGAAGACAGGCAGACCGGAGGAAGACAGGCTAATAGGTGTAAGATAAGGAGAAACAGAAGGAAGAGATACATAGGAATACATAGGAAGAACAGACCTACTAAACTACAGAAGGAAATATTTAATTCAACGAGCTCCCAGGTGTGTGCAGGTGTTTCCATGTCCTTTTTTTCTTCTTCTTCTTCTTTTTTTTTTTTTTTTTTTTACAGCAGAGGAGACAGTGCAAGGGCGTAAAAAAAAACAATAATGAAAAAAAAAAAAAAAGCCCGCTACTTACTGCTCCTTTCTCTGGGCTCCTAAGAATAATCAGGTTGTAACACAGTCCGCCAGGTGAGTCTAACCTTTATCTTCTATTGCCTAGGTGAATTTGTGCTTCCGTGAGTGAGTTATCAGGTAATTTCTCAGGTGAATTTACTCCTGCCTGTGCATTTTTTTTTTTTTTTGTGAGTTATCAGGTAATTTCTAAGGTGAATTTACTCTTACCTGTGCAGTGTTTATTTTTTTTGTGAGTTATCAGGTAATTTCTCAGGTGAATTTACTCTTACCTGTGCAGTGTTTATTTTTTTTGTGAGTTATCAGGTAATTTCTAAGGTGAATTTACTCTTACCTGTGCAGTGTTTATTTTTTTTGTGAGTTATCAGGTAATTTCTAAGGTGAATTTACTCTTACCTGTGCAGTGTTTATTTTATTTTTTTGTGAGTTATCGGGTAATTTCTAAGGTAAACTTACTCTCATCTGTGCAAAGTAGTTTTTTTTGTGTGTGTGAGTTATCAGGTAATTTCTGAGGTGAATTTACTATTACCTGTGCAGTGTTTATTTTATTTTTTTGTGAGTTATCGGGTAATTTCTAAGGTGAATTTACTCTCATCTGTGCCAAGTAGTTTTTTTGTGTGAGTTATCAGGTAATTTTTAAGGTGAATTTACTCTCATATGTGCAATGTAGTTTTTTTTTGTGAGTGTGTGAGTTATCAGGTAATTTCTGAGGTGATTTTTCCCCACGTAAGTACCTACTGTGGTTGGGATTTTCGTGAATTATGAAGTTGTTTACAAGGCGATATTTTAGTCTCTTGCGTATGGTATTTTTTTTTCTTTTCCGTGAGTGAGTTATCAAGTAATTTCTGAGGTCATTTTATCGTCACCTGTGTGGTATAGCGATTAAACTTTTCCTGTGTGATTTTTTTGGAATTCCTGAGGTCAGTATTTTTCCTCACCTACGTAGAGTGATTAAAGCTTTCTCGATTGAGTTATCAGGTCATTTCTGAGGTCAATTTACCGTCACCTGTGTAGTTAACGAGTTGTTTTTGCATTCCTGAGGCGAATCCTCTTCCTCAACTGCGTATGGTGATAAAAGTATTCGCGAGTGAGTTATCAAGTAATTTCTGAGGTGAATTATATAGTAACCTGTCTAGTGTAATTAGATATCTTAGCATTCCTGAGGTGAATATTCTCTTCCTCAACTGCGTATAGCGATAAAAGTATTCGCGAGTGAGTTATCAAGTATTTTCTGAGGTGAATTATATAGTAACCTGTCTAGTGCAATTAGATATCTTAGCACTCCTGAGGTGAATATTCTCTTCCTCAACTGCGTATAGCGATAAAAGTATTCGCGAGTGAGTTATCAAGTAATTTCTGAGGTGAATTTCCCGACACCTGCGTATAGTTATCAAGGTGTTCGTGAGTGGTTTATCGGGCCATTTCCGAGGCGAGTCTACCTGTGTGTGGCGGTTAAGCGTAGCCGGGTGGTGTTTAGCCGCGGTGTTTAGGACCAGGCAAGGGGGGCGCCGTTCCTCTGTGCGTGTGAAAGGAACTTGATTTCCTCGGAAGAGAATTATAGTGGCGGCGCAAAAAGGATCATCAGCGTAATTCCTTTTGATCCTTCGGCGTGAAGAGAATGAGCACGCGATGAAGGGAGAGGGAGGAGGAGGAGGAGGGGGCAGGAGGGAATGAGGGAGGAAAAAAAGGGAGGAAAGGGACAGAGGGATGGAGGAGAGAGGTAAGAGGGAGGTGAAGGAATGAGATATGGGGAGGAAAGGGAGGGAGAGGGGAGAGGAGGAAGGAGGTAGTGTGAGAAGGGAGGGAATGGGGAGAAGGGAGAAGAGTGGATGGAACAGAGGGATGAAGTAGAAAGGTGAAAGAAGTAGAGAGAGAAGGAAGGGGGAAGGGGAGTAGGAGTTATAAGGAGGGAGAGGGGAGAGAGGGAAGAAGGAAGGGTGAGAAAAGATGGAATTGGGAAGTGAAGTAGGGAAAAAGGCGAAGAGGGATGGAGGGGAGAGGTAGAAGAGGGAGAGAAGTAAGGGGGGAACGGAAGTAGGAGTGAAAGGGAGGGAGGGATGGAGGAGAAGGGGGAAGGGGAAAGTAAGGGAATTATAGACAGACAAAGGGAGGAAGGGTGGAAGGTGAGTGTTACGGAATGGCCGGACGAGAGGAAAAGATGGTGATTTAATAAGGTGAAGGAACAGTAATTAGAGTTTAGGGGAAAGAGGAGGAGGAGGAGGAGGAGGAGGAGGAGGAGGAGGAGGTAAAAAAGCAGCAGTCTGGCCATTAGTTATCGCTTAAGTGTCTTAACTTTGTTGTTAGCTGGGAGGTGATACTTCTTGGGGGCTGCGGGCGGCCTAAAGCTGCCGTGCGCCGCTGCTCTGGAGGCGGTCTTCTGTTACGTATACACGAGCTTCACTTCGAATCTCAGGCTGGTCACTCTATATTAACACTCTATATTAACACTTCCTCCGTTGATTGCTCTTCCAACATCCTCTAGAAACACTCCCAGGCATTTATATAATCACCCTGGCTCTTATATGATCTCCCAGGCACTTATATTACCTCCCTGCCACTTAAACTATCTCCCAGCCACTTATGTTATCTCCTAGCCACTTATGTTATCTCCTAGCCACTTATGTTATCTCCCAGCCACTTATGTTATCTCCCAGCCACTTATGTTATCTCCCAGCCACTTATGTTATCTCCTAGCCACTTATGTTATCTCTCAGCCACTTATGTTATCTCTCAGCCACTTATGTTATCTCTCAGCCACTTATGTTATCTCAGCCACTTATGTTATCTCCTAGCTACTTATGTTATCTCTCAGCCACTTATGTTATCTCCTAGCCACTTATGTTATCTCTCAGCCACTTATGATATTTCTCAGCCACTTATGTTATCTCTCAGCCACTTATGTTATCTCCTAGCCACTTATGTTATCTCTCAGCCACTTATGTTATCTCTCAGCCACTTATGTTATCTCCCAGCCACTTATGTTATCTCCTAGCCACTTATGTTATCTCTCAGCCACTTATGTTATCTCTCAGCCACTTATGATATCTCTCAGCCACTTATGTTATCTCTCAGCCACTTATGTTATCTCTCAGCCACTTATGATATCTCTCAGCCACTTATGTTATCTCTCAGCCACTTATATTATCTCCTAGCCACTTATGTTATCTCCTAGCCACTTATGTTATCTCTCAGCCACTTATGTTATCTCTCAGCCACTTATGATATCTCTCAGCCACTTATGTTATCTCTCAGCCACTTATGTTATCTCCTAGCCACTTATGTTATCTCCTAGCCACTTATGTTATCTCCCAGCCACTTATGTTATCTCCCAGCCACTTATGTTATCTCCCAGCCACTTATGTTATCTCTCAGCCACTTTTTTTTTCACTTTCTGCACCTTCTCATGTCCGCGCTAACACTTTATTGTACTCTTAGGCATCATCTGGTACTTTTTCTCACTGTTTTACACTATTCTGGCCCTCCCTATCATTTTCTTGTTCTTTCTGGCACTTTTTGGTGATTATTGACACTTTTTGGTACTTTTTCAGACTCACTTTTTTTTCTTATAGTAAACAGCTCAAGGACAAAAACATAAACAAAACAGAATTCCCGCTAAGCACTGTTCCTATAATACAAAATAGAAATGAGTGGCCAAAAGAGTTTAATATCGCATGGAGAGGTGTCTGGATATCCCCTCCTGAAAGAGTTCAAGTCGTAGGCAGGAGGACAAACAGAGGAAAGAATGTTGTTACACGTTGGGTCGTATTATAAGACATTTCGCAGCCCAAGAACACATATTTGACAAGACTTTCTTATGAGTTGTGGGCATTTCCATGAGTAGTTGTATGGCCCTGGTGGTAGTTTGACCCTTCCTCTGTACCGTGAACCTAAAGAAACACATATTTGACAAGACTTTCTTATGAGTTGTGGGCATTTCCATGAGTAGTTGTATGGCCCTGGTGGTAGTTTGACCCTCTGTACCGTGAACCTAAAGAAACACATATTTGACAAGACTTTCGTATGAGTTGTGGGCATTTTCAGGAGTAGTTTTATGACCCTGGTGGTAGTTTGACCCTTCTTCTGTAACATGAACCTGAAGAGACAACCATTAGAACCCAACTGACCCCCTCTTTGACCGTTATAAATAGCTGATGTGATTAGCGGAGGTGTCTAACAATACCAACCAAAGTAGGCTCGTATTTTAAGACACTCGCTTCTCACATCAGCTATTTCTAAAGGTCAAAGGTTGTCAGTTGGGTTCTAATGATTGTTTCTTCAGGCAGACACGTTTGCTTCCCATATCATCTATTTCTAAAGGTCAAAGAGGGGGTCAGGCGGGTTCTAAAGAGTGTTTCTTCAGGTTCATGGTACAGAGGAAGGGTCAAACTGCCACCAGGGCCATAAAACTACTACTGGAAATGCTTAAAACTCCTACGAAAGCCTTGTCTAATATGTGGTTTTGGACGACGGAATGTCTTATAATACGACGAATCTCTTCCTGGCATTTCCTAGTCTTCCCCGCTGCCCCTGACCCTCATCCTCTCTCAGGCCCTTCTTGGACTCTCTCGGGTGTCTGTCTGTTGTCTCTCCTTCATTGTCCTAACGAGATGGTTCCTGGAAGGCCTCTCGCTGCCCCCCGCGTGTCGCTGTGCCTCACTGGACTTCCTCACAGCTTTCTTTTAGCGGGGGAGGAGGGGGGTAAGTTTTTTTTTATGTCGCTTTTATCTCGTTCCTTCCTTTATTTTAATTTTCCTTTCATCTCCTGACCTTTGTTGCGATGGACTTGCTTTCTGTTAGTAATTCTTAAGTTTGTGATAATCCGTGAATTTTTTATTTCTTCTTCTTTTTCCTTTTTCTTCTTTTTCCTCCTTTTTCCTTCTTCTTCTTCTTCTTCTTCTTCTTCTTCTTCTTCTTCTTCATCATCCTTATCATCTTATATTCCTTCATCACTTTTGTTTCTCATCCTTCTTCTTTTACATTGCCTTTATTTCAAACCCTGAGTTGAGTTGTGCTAAGCTTGCCATTCATTACTAATTCTTCAGTTGGCGAGGGTTCGGTAAATACGTAACGCAACAACCCAGTCATAAAAGAGAACCGCCTGGTGAAGGGGAAACAACATTATACTACAGGAACACAATATATTTCCGTGGCGACAGCAGGTGAACGAAGGGGGTCACTGCGCAAAAAAATAGCAACACAAACTAACGATCGCAAAAAAAAAAAAAAGGATAATTGAAGGGGAAACTATACTATTTATTTACCTTTTTTTTTTTTTTGTATGGGTGAGAGGGTTAATTGCAAGACCCTTCACCTTTATTACCATGCCCACAAATGCCAGAGAGTTTTTCACACTCGGAAGGTGAACTATGGGAGAAATAAAGAAAAAAGCGAATCTTTCCTCCATAATTATAACTTTTTTTTAGTTTAATCTCTTTTCTATCTCAATCCTCTTCTGACTGAATAGTTGTGGAGATTGAAGAGATAACAGACGAGGGGAGAGGGGAGTAAATAAAGAAAAAAGCGAATCCTTCCTCTATAATTATCACCTCTTTTTTAGTTTAATCTCTTTTCTATCTCAATCCTCTTCTGACTGAATAGTTATAGAGACTGAAGAGAGATAACAGGCGAGGGGAGAGGGGAGTGGAGGTGAACTTAGTGAGTAAATAAGAAAATAACGTGTCTTTCCCTCAAATTACCCTTCTCCCTTTTCCCTCCTCTCCACAATATTTTTTCCTGCACGGCTTTCTCTCTCTCTCTCTCTCTCTCTCTCTCTCTCTCTCTCTCTCTCTCTCTCTCTCTTTTACAACAAAGGAGACAGCTCAAGGGCACAAAAAAGGAAACAATAATAACATAAAGCCCGCTACTCGCTGCTCCTAAAAATAATCCAAAGAGGTGGCCGAAAGAGCGGGTCAGTTTCGGGAGGAGAGATGTCCTGATACCCTCCTCCTTCCCATTCTCCATTCCACCTCTCATCCTTTCTTTCTTTTCTTTCCTCCCTTTCCTTTTACCTCCATCCTTTTTATCTGAATGCTTGCAAAGGCTGAAGAAGGAGGAGGAGAGACAAGTGAAGTTTAACAAGGGGAGCAAATAAACACAAAATCGAGTCCTTCCTCCATAATTACCATCACCGCAAATTCACGAGTTTCCCGCCGCCGGAGTTTCCTCACCTCTCAGTCGTTTGCGTCATAATGTCCTTGTTTGGCTCCCGGTCACGTGTTGGGAGGCCGCGTGCGTGTGTGGGGGCGACACCCGACACTTAGAAGGGTTAACTGGGAGGGAGGGATTGGTTGAGAGGAGGTTGAGGTAGAGAGGAATGAAAAGGAGTAAAGAAAGGAAAGAGGGGGTGAGAGATAGGAAGAAGTGAGGGAAGGAAGAGGGATACTGAGAGAGTCGGTGATGGAAAAAATGTCAGTGAGGAGGAAAGAAAGGGAGAAAAGAAAGGAGAGAAGGGATGAGAGGTGGGAAGGAGTGAGGGAAGGAGGAGGGGTAAAGAGAGAGGAGGTGAAGGAAAAGGCGGTTGCAGGAAAAAGAGAAAGGGAGAAAAGAAAGGAAAGAGGGGATGGGAGGTGGAAAGGGGTAAAAAGAGAGGAGATGAAGAAAAAGAGGGATGTGGGAAAGAAAGCAAGGAAGAAAAGAAAGGAAAGAGGGGATGGGAGGTGGAAAGGAGAGAGGGAAGGAAGGGTAAAAAGAGAGGAGTTGAAGAAAAAGAGGGATGTGGGAAAGAGAGAAATGGAGAAAAGAAAGGAAAAAAGGGATGAAAATTGGAAAGTGGAGAGAGAGAAGAAGGAGTAGAGAGGAGGTAGAGGGAAAATTAGTCATGGGGAGAAAGGAAAGAGAAAAGAAAGGAAAGAAGGGATGAGAGGTGTTGGAAGGAGGCAAATGGAGGTGGTGAGGAGGTGGAGGAGAGGAAGGAAAGAAGAGGAAGGGATGAAGAAAAGGGGAAGGGAATGCTGGAAGAGAAAAGGGCATGGGAAGGAGTGGAATGGAGGAGGGAAGTCGATGGAGAGGGAAGCGAAGAAAAATGATAAAGGAAGGAGAAGGAGAAGGAGTAGAAGGGAGGTGGTTTTAAATAAGAAATAAGATAATAAATGAGGGTTAGTTTAGCATAAAAAACCGAGGCATATAGAAAACGGGACAAAGCGGAACAAAAAAATGATTTAAGCACACAAGAACTTTACTCCTCTTTTCTCTTCCTCCACCTCCTTTGGGTCCTGTCTGTTCTTCCTCTTCCTCTTCATGCTCTTCTTCCTCTTCCTCTTCCCCTGGCTCTTCTTCTCTCAGCTCCTGTTCTTCTTCATGCTCCTCTTTTCTCTTCCTCCTCCTCCTTTGTCTCATTTCTCTGCTTCTCTTCCTCCTCTTTATGCTCCTCTTCCCCATTCCTCCTCTTTCTTTTACTCTTTCCTCTACTCCTGTTAATTCTCCTCGTGTTCCTCTTCCTTCTTCCTCTTCCTCCTCTTCTACCTTATTTCTCTGCTCATGTTCCTCCATATCACGTTATTAATTCCCTTTCCTCTTCATCACTTACCTCTTTGCTCCTCTTGCTTCACTTCATGCTCCCCTTTCCTCTTCCTTCGCGTTTCTCCACTTCCTTCGGCTCTCTTCTCTCCTCCTCCTCCTCCTCCTTCCGCCTGCAGGATCGCTCATCGGCTGATTTGATATTCATGCCGCGCCGTCACGTCCATCAATATGCAGATTATAATACCGCGAAACCAGACGTGCCAGAGTGTGTTCGCGCGGAAGGAAGGAAAAATAAATAATAATAACAAGCAATCTTTAATGAGGAGGATGCACAGGTGATGGAAGATGATGGGTAGCGGATGTTACCTGTTTAATTTGCACCTTTATAGAGTTTGACAGCAGACCAGACGTGAGATGTTGTTTTAAAGTATGTATAAAGAAAAGGATAAGTAATAATATAATCAGTCTGTAAGGAGGAGGAGGAGGCGCAGGTGAAAATAGTTAATTAATTTTGTAGAGGACGTTACCTGTTTGTTACGTGTTTTGTAGAGGATGTTACCTGTTTGTTACGTGTTTTGTAGAGGACGTTAATACCTGTTTGTTACGTGTTTTGTAGAGGACGTTAATACCTGTTTGTTACGTGTTTTGTAGAGGACGTTGCCTGTTTGTTACGTGTTTTGTAGAGGACGTTAATACCTGTTTGTTACGTGTTTTGTAGAGGACGTTGCCTGTTTGTTACGTGTTTTGTAGAGGACGTTAATACCTGTTTGTTACGTGTTTTGTAGAGGACGTTAATACCTGTTTGTTACGTGTTTTGTAGAGGACGTTGCCTGTTTGTTACGTGTTTTGTAGAGGACGTTGCCTGTTTGTTACGTGTTTTGTAGAGGACGTTGCCTGTTTGTTACGTGTTTTGTAGAGGACGTTAATACCTGTTTGTTACGTGTTTTGTAGAGGATGTTACCTGTTTGTTACGTGTTTTGTAGAGGACGTTAATACCTGTTTGTTACGTGTTTTGTAGAGGACGTTACCTGTTTGTTGTGTGTTTTGTAGAGGACGTTAATACCTGTTTGTTATGTGTTTTGTAGAGGACGTTACCTGTTTGTTACGTGTTTTGTAGAGGACGTTAATACCTGTTTGTTACGTGTTTTGTAGAGGACGTTACCTGTTTGTTGTGTGTTTTGTAGAGGACGTTAATACCTGTTTGTTATGTGTTTTGTAGAGGACGTTAATACCTGTTTGTTACGTGTTTTGTAGAGGACGTTAATACCTGTTTGTTACGTGTTTTGTAGAGGACGTTACCTGTTTGTTGTGTGTTTTGTAGAGGACGTTAATACCTGTTTGTTATGTGTTTTGTAGAGGACGTTAATACCTGTTTGTTATGTGTTTTGTAGAGGACGTTAATACCTGTTTGTTATGTGTTTTGTAGAGGACGTTAATACCTGTTTGTTACGTGTTTTGTAGAGGACGTTAATACCTGTTTGTTGTGTGTTTTGTAGAGGACGTTAATACCTGTTTGTTATGTGTTTTGTAGAGGACGTTAATACCTGTTTGTTACGTGTTTTGTAGAGGACGTTAATACCTGTTTGTTATGTGTTTTGTAGAGGACGTTACCTGTTTGTTATGTGTTTTGTAGAGGACGTTAATACCTGTTTGTTGTGTGTTTTGTAGAGGACGTTACCTGTTTGTTACGTGTTTTGTAGAGGACGTTAATACCTGTTTGTTACGTGTTTTGTAGAGGACGTTACCTGTTTGTTATGTGTTTTGTAGAGGACGTTAATACCTGTTTGTTGTGTGTTTTGTAGAGGACGTTAATACCTGTTTGTTGTGTGTTTTGTAGAGGACGTTAATACCTGTTTGTTACGTGTTTTGTAGAGGACGTTAATACCTGTTTGTTACGTGTTTTGTAGAGGACGTTAATACCTGTTTGTTATGTGTTTTGTAGAGGACGTTAATACCTGTTTGTTATGTGTTTTGTAGAGGACGTTACCTGTTTGTTACGTGTTTTGTAGAGGACGTTAATACCTGTTTGTTACGTGTTTTGTAGAGGACGTTACCTGTTTGCTACGTGTCCTCAAGGTGTGGAAGCAGACCAGACAAGCGATGTTATATTTAAATGGAAAAAGGTAAAATCAAATACCAATATAATCTTTCTATCTATCTCTCCATCTCTCGCTCTTTCTCCCTTAACTTGCCCCCTTCTTTATCTCTTCTCTGCTCGCTTTTATTCTTTCCTCATCCATTTGTTGTTCTCTTCTCCTTTTCCTCCTCCTCTCTTACCTCCTCCGTCATTAGTTCTCTTCTCCTTTTCCTCCTCCTTCTCTTCTCCTTTTCCTCCTCCTCTCTCACCTCCTCCGTCTTTAGTTCTCCTTTTCCTCCTCCTCTTTCACCTCCTCCGTCTTTAGTTCTCCTTTTCCTCCTCCTCTCTCACCTCCTCCGTCATTAGTTCTCTTCTCCTTTTCCTCCTCCTTCTCTTCTCCTTTTCCTCCTCCTCTCTCACCTCCTCCGTCTTTAGTTCTCCTTTTCCTCCTCCTCTCTCCCCTCCTCCGTCATTAGTTCTCCTTTTCCTCCTTCTCTCTCTCAGGTAAAAGAAGATGATGGGTTAGTGAGGGAAATTTCTTTTGTCATTATTACTATTATTACTATTATCATTATTTTTATTATTATTATTATAACTCAACGTCCCTATAACCTGACAATACCTTTAGACTGGACAATACAAACGGCCTTGAATGGAGCACACAAAACGCCCTCAACCAAGCCATTGACAGGCCGTACAATGATCGATTTAGTGTTAGTATTCCCAGTAGCAATTGTAGTAGTAGTAGTAGTAGTAGTAGTAGTAGTAGTAGTAGTAGTAGTAGTATAGTAAAGCTCCCCCGTCAGTGGTCATAATAGCCGTCACTGATGCATGAAGGAAGCAGAGGAGGAAGAGGCGTCATGCAGGGAGAGTTTCTTGTATTAGTTATTTTCCACCATTTCCTGAAGAAGGGGAGGATGGGGCTGCAAGAGGGAGTGTTGGGGGCTGCCTTTCTTCCTTTCTTTCCTTTCTTTCCTACTGTAGTCAGGGGAAGATGGGAACTGCAAGGGGGAGTGTTGGGGCTACCATTCTCCCTTTCCTTCCTTTCTTTCTTTCCCCACAGTGCTCATTGCTATAATACTGATAGGTTTAACTCTCTGATACAATGTGTAGATGAACTCTCTCTCCCTGGTGGCTCGTGGGTTCCTTATATCCTCGTGTGTCTTTCTGCATCCTCTGCCTCCTGCATCCTCTCCTGGGGCGGGGCGGGGCGGGGCAGGATGGGGCGGGGCAGCTGTCATCGCCGCCCACTCTGTTTACAACCGCCGCTGTGTCACAATTACGTAATTAACAGGTCAAATTGGTCTTTAATTAAGGTAATGAGGGAGGGTATAAGTGTGTGTGTGTGTGTGTGTGTGTGTGTGTGTGTGTGTGTGTGTGTGTGTGTGTGTGTCTGTGTGTGTTCTTGTCACACACACACACACACACACACACACACACACACAGGAGAACACAAAACACACTGAGGAGTAAAAACAAACACTTAAAATCATGTGTTTTTACAAGTGGTCAGTGTGGTTGTGGTGGTCAGCTTAATCTGTCTGCGGTCAAGCTCATCCCTGTGCTGTGTTTCTCTCTCTCTCTCTCTCTCTCTCTCTCTCTC
>NC_066541.1:11235781-11290781 GCF_024679095.1 Eriocheir sinensis | reverse complement strand
TCCTTCCCTTTCCTTCCCTTTCCTTCCTTTCCCTTCCTTTTCCCTCCCTCTCCTTCCCTTTCCTTCCTTTCCCCTAACTTTCCTTCCCTTTCCTTTACTCCTACTTTCCTTCTTGTCCTCATAAACCTCAACTTCTGTGCGGTATCAGTCTTGCTTCCCCATCCCTACCCTTCCTTCCTTTTACCCTTCCCTTTCCTTTAGTACCCCAAATCCTCAACTTCCGTAGTTATCCTTCTTCCCCTTCCTCTCCCCTCCCTTCTCTTCCCCTCCCTTCCCTTCCCTTCCCTTCCTTCCTTACCCTTCCCTTCCCTTCCCTCTAGTACCCCAAATCCTCAAGTTCCGTAGTTATCCTTCCTCCCCTCAGCTTTCCTTCCCTTCCTCTCCCCTCCCTTCCCTTCCCTTCCCTGCCCTTCCCTTTCCTCTGGTACCCCAAATCCTCAAGTTCCGTAGCTATCCTTCTTCCCCTCAGCTTTCCTTCCCTGCCTCTCCCCTCCCTTCCCTTCCCTTCCCTTCCTTCCTTCCCCTCCTTCCTTCACCTCCCTTCCTTCCTTCCTTCTCCTCCCCTCCTTCCTTACCCTTCCCTTCCCTCTAGTACCTCAAATCCTCAAAGTTCCGTAGTTATCCTTCTTCCTCTCAGCTTTCCTTCCCTTCCCATCCCTCCTTCCCCCCTTCCCCTTCCCTTCCCCTCCCCTTCCCCTCATCCCTCCACCCGTGCGTCTCATCTCAGGTAACTTCGTGTGCCTTACCTGCCGCTCTCGCCCTGATTGCCTTCCTTAATGTGTCTCCTTCAGGGCGTCTTCAGGAACTTAACGGCGGACCCTCCAGATTGTCCTCCGTCCGTCCGTCTGTCTGTCTCTTTGTTTGTCTTTCTCTTTGTGTGTCTGTTTGTCTGTGTGTGTAATTATCTCTGTGTGTGTCTGGGTAATTATGTGTGTGTGTGTGTGTGTGTGTGTGTGTGTGTGTGTGTGTGTGTGTGTGTGCTTATCTCTTTTCCTGTACGTCTGTCTGTTTGTTTTTAATTGGTTGTCTTTATCGCCATCTGTTTGTCTCTTTGTATATGTTTTTTTTTCTTTTTTCTTATTTTCTTTCTACCTGTCTGGCTATTGAACCCTTTGTCTTTGTCTGTTTTTTGTGGGCTTGTCTTTCTCTTCACTTTCCTTATGTATTTTCTTTCTCCTCCTCCTCCTCCTCCTCCTCCTCCTCCTCTACTCTATTATTTTCATTCACTTCACAGGGAAACAAGGAGAGGATCTGAGGACTTGATCTCTCTCTCTCTCTCTCTCTCTCTCTCTCTCTCTCTCTCTCTCTCTCTCTCTCTCTCTCTCTCTCTCTCTCTCTCTCTCTCTCTTCAATCTGTTCAAAGAGAAAAAAAAGAGAAACTGACAACGCCGCGATTCAACACGTCAGTCAGCTTAAGTAATTTTATTTATCTCTTTTATTTTTCCTTATTTTTATGAACTCGCTTGGTCTCTTTTCCACTTTTAATTTTGTCCTAAAAAGAAAGAAACTTATATCGGGTGACTTGCATTGAAGATATATTTTACTTTGTTTTTATTTTTTCTACTTTGCTGAATCTGACAGACTTACGATTCTCTCTCTCTCTCTCTCTCTCTCTCTCTCTCTCTCTCTCTCTCTCTCTCTCTCTCTCTCTCTCTCTCTCTCTCTCTCTCTCTCTCTCTCTCTCTCTCTCTCTCTCAAAATTAACGGAGACAGGAAGGAAACAGGAGAATAGAGGGAGGAGAAGGAGACCAAGGAGGAGGAGGAGGAGGAGGAGGAGGAGGAGGAAAAGGAGAGTTAGATATGAAAAAAAGGGAAGAGAAGGAGGAGGATGAAGGATGAGGAAAAGGGAGGTGATTTAAACATGAAGAAAAGGAGTAGGAGGAGGAAGTAAAGGAGAAATATGAGAAAAATTAGATATGAAGAAAAGAGAAGGTGGAAAAAGAGGAGGAGAAAGATAAATGGTTGAATATAAGGTTTGGAGGAAAAAAGGAGAGTGGTGAAAGTTGTGAGTGATGGGTGAAAGGAAAGGGGAGAGGAAAGAATGATAATGGAATGTAAGGAAGATAGAAAGGAGGAGAAAGTGGAGATTGTATGAAAGAAAAAGATGAAAAAAAGATGAATGATGAAGAAGAGGAGATATAAAGGCTTGCAATGATGAAAAGATAAAATAACACAATGCAAAGATTAGTATATTGAGAAAGAAGATAAGAATAAGATAAGATAAATAAGATAAATAAGATAAGAAGAAGGAGAAACGTGTGCAGGAAGGAAAGAGGATGACAAAGAAATAAAGAAGAGTTGAAATAATGGTTAGTGAAGATAAGAAGATGATAAGGAAAAAAGGAAGATGATGATGAAGAAGAGGAGAAAGAGTAGAGTAATGAGAAGATTGTAAGAGGAAAAGGAGGAGGATAAAGTTGATGGAGAGAGAGAGGCATGATGAGAGGGGAAGGGAGATAAGGATGATGAGGAAATAGTGAGAGGAGAGAAAAAAAAGGAAGCGTGGAGACATGGAAAAGCAGGCAACAGTTTATCGTGGTTTGAGAACTGGTGGTGGTGGTGGTTGCGATGGTGGTGGTGGTGGTGGTGGTGATGAAGGTGGTGGTGGTGGTGGTGGTGATGGTAGGGATGGTTATGGTGGTGGTGGTGGTGGTTAAGGTGGTGGTGGTGGTGGTGTTGAGGGGTAGATAGTCTTAGCATGCTCGCCTCTACAATTACTGGCTTTCTCATTTAATCAACAGAGGTAATTAATCCCGGGAGAGGAAGAGGAGGAGGAGGAGGAGGAGGAGGAGATGAAGGAAGAGGAGGAGGAGGAGGAGGAGGTCATTAATTTGTCACGAAGTTGTCCTTGCCGCTTACAGAAGAGCATATGGAACGAATGACGGAGGAGGAGGAGGAGGAGGAGGAGGAGGAAGAAGAAGAAGAAGAAGAAGAAGAAGAAAATGAATGGGAGTAAAGGGAAAAAGGAAAGGAATAACGGGAAAAGGAAAAAGAAAAGAGTAAAGGGGAAGAGTAAAAGACGAAAAGTATAGTAGAGAGAGAGAGAGAGAGAGAGAGAGAGAGAGAGAGAGACGAGGGATAGCTGAAAAAAAAAAAGGATTACATGAAGGGAAACTACGAAAAAAACGAAACAGAGGAAGTAAACACGAAGATGAGAGAAAGGATTGGAGAGAGAGAGAGAGAGAGAGAGAGTTGGAAAGGTGCGCGTATGAAATTTAGGAGATAGCGGGAGGGGCGAAATGAAATTGGGGGAGAGAGAAAGAGAGAGAGGGAGAGAGAGTAAAGGAGAGAGGTAGTGAGGGAGAGAGAAGGGGGGGAGAAGGAGGGACTCAATACTCTGAAGTGGAGGTAAAAACACACATAAAAAAAGGGAATAGAAGGGGATTAAAGAATAGAAATGAAATGGGGTGTTGGAAGCATTGGATTGGGTGACGAGGAGAGGGGAGAGGAAGGGGGAGGGGAGAGAGAGGGAGGGGTGAAAGAGAGAGGGAGGAGTAGAGAAGAGACGGAGGTGAAAGAGAAGTGAAAAGAAAAACTATTAGGAAAGGGTTTGAGCATGGAAATGGTATGAAAGAAGGAGAGTTAGAAAAGGAGAAGAGGAGAGGAGAAATGGATGTCTAATTAAAGAAAGAAATATACGTATGAAGAAAACGTTGCAGCATGAGAGAAGAGAGGGAAGGAAAAACGAAGGTGGAGAATAGAGAAGAGGAATGGAGGAAGAAGGAAAGGTGAGAGGAAGAGAGGAAATGTAAGAAAAGGGTTGTGACATGGAAAGGGTGAGTGGAAAGGGTGACTAGGTGGAGAGAGACGGAAAGAAGGGAGGAAGACGTAAAGAGAAGGAATGGAAAGGAGGATAAATGGAGGGGAAAGGAAGGAAAGGAATAATGAGAAGAGATGAAGAGAAACTCACTTTATATTTTGTTTTGACCTCTTTGGATTCTTTTTAGGAGCAGCGAGTAGCGGGCTTTTTTTTATTATTGTTTCCTTTTTTGTGCCCTTGAGCTGTCTCCTTTGTTGTAAAAAAAAAAGAATCATAAGACTCTCAATCACTCTTTCTTAAAAAATAAATGTAATTGAGAATTTTCTACTCCCAGAAATCGTGTTTGTCTTCAACATTTGATAAGCAGTTTAATTCTTATTTTCTAATGCCTGTCAACCCCTGAGAGGAGATTTGTAAACTATAGTTCTTTTTATTCTTTTTATATTTGTGTTTTGTCAAAATACGCAAGTTTTCCATTTGCTTATTACAGTTTTCCTAAGTCCTGAAGCGTTCAAACAACCTTTTCCATTCTACGATTCTCTTTTTTTCTTCCTACAAATTAGTTCCTCTTCAAAATACTCAAGTTCTCCTTTCACTTCTTGCAGTTTTCTCTGTTGCTTTTACTCATAAAAAAGTTAGCATTTCATTTTTATTATTTTGTTTTTTGTAATTTGTCTTCTGTCACGGCAATCCTATTTTTCTTCATTACTCTTATTCCTCCTTCACTTCTTTCTGTCTTCTCATTATTTCTTCTTTAATGTCATGGCTCTATCAATCTCTAAATTACCCAAATATCTTTTCCGTTACGCGTTCGTTCTATGTATGTCATTCATCTTATTGCAGTTTTCTCTTTCAGTTATACTCATATTTAAAAAAGTTAACATTTTATCGTCCGAACGTGTAAGTTATCCCAAGTAACTTATCCATCACGTGCTCCCTCTACATATACACAAGTTGTCCATCTACTCTACAGTTTTCTTTGGCCGCCCTTACCCATTTTCTACGTTACCCCAAATAGTTAGAGAGGGTCGTTAGGGGGTGAAGGGAAGGTAGGGAAGGGGAGGGAGGGAGGTGGTTAAGCTGTAGGGATTGAGGTATCGATTAGAGGGGAGGTGATTGGGGGAGACGAGGGGAAGGAGGGAGAGATAGAGACAGAGAGATTGGAAGTGTTGGCAACCCCCTCTGAAGGAATTTGAGAGAAGTTCTTATCTGCTATCTGTCTCCTTAGTATTATTTCGTATATTTTCCTTTTTGTTTTCGGTTTTTCTATCTAATCTTTTGACACTTTAGCTAACTTTTTTGTCCCCTTTTCTCGTGCAATTTTCGTTTCTCTTCTGTCTAACCTCTTGAAACTTTTACTTACTTTCCTTCTGTCCTTTTTATTCTTTTATACTTGTTTTGTTTTTTACTATTCTATATTTACTGTTTTTTTTTCCTCTGTTATTACTTTTGTTATTATATTTTTCGTGTTTTATATGTAACTTTTCATGTCTCTTTCCTTTTTTTTATCTTTATTTTTTTGTTACTGTGTTTCGTCTCGTCATAATTTATCCCACCTATCTCTCACATTATTATTATTATTATTATTATTATTATTATTATTATTATTATTATTATTCCAGTTCTTTTTCTCTCCCTGTTTCTTCATCAAGCGATTTTATCTTCTCCATTTCTTGCTTATAATTGTTCCTTCTTACCTGTTTTTTATTCTTTCTCTTCTTATTTCATTTTTCCTCCTCAAGTCTTTATTTTCTTCTTTCATTCCTTCTCCCTATTTTCGCAATACTTGTACTTTTTCTTCTTGTTCTTGTTTTGTTGTTCTCTGGTTCTTGTTTTTATTTATTTTTCTGTATAGTTTTAGTTTTCTTTATTTTTTTCCTTTGATACCCTTTCTTCATTTCCATTTTCATTTCCACAGCACCCTATCCTCCTCCTCCTCCTCCTCCTCCTCCTCCTCTTCCTCCTCCTCCTCCTCCTGGTTAGTGATCGGTGTAATCCCACCATCGTCATCATATTGCGGTCATCCATCACCGTCATCCTCCCCCCTTTTCCTCCCTTTCCTCCCCCTTTTTCCTCCCCTTATCTCCCTTTTCCTTCCCTCTCCTCCCCTTTCCCGTTTTCCATTCTTCCTCCACATCGGCATCCATTTTTAACACCCTGTTCTTCTTCTTCTTCTTCTTCTCCTTCTTCTTCTTCTTCTTCTTTTTCTTCTACTTCTATTTCTTCTACTCCTTTCCTCTTCTTTTTGTTCTTGTTCTTGTTATCATTATTCCTGTACTTGTTCTTTTGTTTGTTTTTTCCTTTTTTTCTCACTTTTTTTAATTTCTCCGTTTTATTTATTTCCATATTTTTTGCACTTGCTCTCGTTCTTGTTATTTTTTCTTTCTTCATCATCCTTTTTATCGTTTTCATTCTTTTTTCTTCTTCTTTTTCTTCATGTCATTATAGGCTGTCTGTCTGTCCGTCTTTCTGTCTGTCTGTCTGTCTGTGTGTCTGTCTATTGTCTGTCTCTCTCTCTGTCTCTTTCCATTCATTAATCTACGCCTCAACCCTCCAGCACCTCCCTCTCTTTCTCTCTCTCCCTTCCTTTCTCTCCCTCCCTCTCCTTCTCTCTATCTTTCCTCCCCTTTCTCCTCCACAGCCTCTTCTCTCTCACACTCCCTCTTGTTCTCTTTGTACTCTATTGTATTCTCCTCCTCCTCCTCCTCCTTCTCCTCCTCCCATTACTTTCCATTAGTGTGTTCGTACGCGTGTTTGTTGTAATGGGCAGCCTCGCACTATTTTCTTTATTTCGGTACAACTTAACCAATTACGTGATGTACTTTTGTAATGAATCAGTGGTAATAGTGATAGATAGATAGATAGATAGAGAGATAGATAGATAGATAGAGAGAGATAGAGAGATAGATGGGGAGATAGATAGATATAGAGATAGATAGACGGATAGAGAGAGATATAAAGATAATTAGAGAGAGAGAGTTTTGGAGAGATAGGTAACAAAATAAAAATAAAAATAAAATAAAAGAAATAAAATGAAACGTGTGATAAATAGATTGGCAGTGAAAATAATAGAAAAATAGTACACGAAAAAAAGGTAAAAATAAAGAAAATGAAAGAAAAAAAGAGAAAATAAAGATAAAAGAAGAAAAGAATGCAAAAATCAGAGAGAGAGAGAGAGAGAGAGAGAGAGAGAGAGAGAGAGAGAGCAATATGAGAGGTGTCACTTGCTGTATCAACACTGACGGCTAAACTCTCTATCTCATTAACTTGACCCATTCAACCCTCTCCTCTTCCTCTTCCTCCTCCTCTTCTTCATTGCTCTCACTTCCTCTTCTTTTCCCTCATCATCTACCTTTTCCTTCTTTTGCTTTATTTCACATTCGAGATTTTTTTTCCTCATGGTTTATTTTCCTCTTCTTTTCCTTTTCATTCTTCTTTCTTCCTCTTTTTTCCCCTTACCTAGCACCCAACCTCTCTTTATCTCCTCTTCCTCTTTATCCCTCTCAATTTCTCCTCTTTCCCTCTTCCTTTACCTCTTTCTTTCTCTTCTTCCCTTTTCCTTCCAATCCTTTATTTCACATTCAAGTTATTTTTCTTTCCTTTTGTTTTCTTTTCTCTCCCTTTCCCTATTCACTCCTCTTCCTTATTTTCCTTTCCCATCTTCTTTCTTTCTCCGTTCTTTTCCTATTCCTCATTCTTCCTCTCCTCTCTTACATAATCTCTCTCTCTCTCTCTCTCTCTCTCTCTCTCTCTCTCTCTCTCTCTCTCTCTCTCTAACACAATGAAACCGGACGAAGCACGTGTTAATGCTTCATTCCACTGTTTCATTCCTCTCTCGCTCTTCTTTTGTTACGGCGCTATAACCATACTCATCAAGGACTCCCCCTCCCTCCCTTACCCCCCTACCCCCCTCCTCCTCCTCTCCACCCCTCCACTGTCCCTTCTCTCCCCCCTTCGCTCTCTTCTCTCCTCCTTTCGGTACCTCCCTTTTTTCATTCTTGTTTATTTTACTTTTTTTTTTTACCTTCATTTTTCTCCCTCTCCTACCTCCCTCTTTTCATTCTTCTTTCTATTGCTTTCTTCCTCCTTTTCGTGTTTCAGTTTTAATCCTTCTTTAATTAAATTTTTCTTGCTCACTTTTCTCCTTTTCCTCTTTATTCCTCTCATTTTCTCTTCTTTCCTCTCTTCCTTCCCCTATTCTCTTTCTTTTCTTTTGCTATATTTCAAGTTCAAATTATTTTTCTTTCCTTCTGCTTTGTTTTCCTCTTCTTTTTCAGTCTACTCTCTCCTTACTGTATTCCTTTCCTTTCTCTCTTTCACTGTTCCGATTCTAGTTATTTTCCTTGCCTTCCTTCCCTCTCTCTCACTCATTTGCCATTCCTCCCTTTCTCCCTCCCTGCTTCATGGTGTGTCTCCCTCCCTTCCTCCTAACCTCCCTACAAGTATTGCATCCTCACTATTACCCTCCCCCTTCCTCCTTATCCCTCCCTTCCTTCTCTCCCTCCGCCCTCCCTCCTTATAGCAACCACCCTTCCTCCCTTCCTCCCTTCCTCTTCATCCCTACCTTCCTTCTCCCTCCGCCCTCCCTTAATACTACCACCACCCTCGTATTCTCCCACCCTCCCATTCCCTCCCTTCCTCCCTCAATACCGCCACCCTCCTACTCTTCCTCCTCCCTTCCTCCTGACGACCACCCTCCTATCTCTCCCTTCCTCCCTCCCTCCTTACTGCCACCACCCTCCTCCTCCCTCCTTACGACCACCCTCCTACCCTTACTCCCTCGCTCCCTCCCCGCCGTCCCATTCCCATTCCTGATTCCAGGCGGGCGGGGCGGCAGTAATGGGCGGGGAGGTGGACCATATGGGAATACAGGGTTGACTCATCCGCTTTGATGGAATGCTGGAATTTACATAGCGCCGCCACCACCACCACCACTACTACTACAACTACCACCACCACCACCACCACCACCCTACCACTACAACCACCACCACCACCACCACCACCACTACAACCACCACCACCACCACCACCACTACAACTACCACCACCACCACCACCACCACCACCACCACCACCACCACCACCCTACCACTACAACTACCACCACCACCACCACCACCCTACCACTACAACCACCACCACCACCCTACCACTACAACCACCACCACCACCACCACCCTACCACTACAACCACCACTACCGCCATACTGCTACCACCTTTGCCACCACTGCTGCTTCTCTGCCACGACTTCTACTGCTATTCTACTCCTGTTGCTTCTACTTCCACTACTACTACTACTACTACTGCTTCTGCTACTGCTACTACTCTGGATGGTGTGAATTTGTTTACTTTATATATTTTTTTTCTTTCTTTACTTTAACGGTTTTCTTTACTTTTTTCTTTCCTCCTTTCATTGCTTCTTCCCCTTTCCTTTTTTTTTTTCCTTTTTCAGTTTTTCTTTGTTTTGCTCTAATTTGTCTTTCTTTTGTCTTCCTTTCTTTTTTTTATATAATGTTTCCTTTTTTTCATTTTTCCTTTCTTTCCTTCTTTCTTTCCTTCTTTCTTTCTTTTTTCTTCCTTTCCTTTTTTTATATAATGTTTCCTTTTTTTCATTTTTCCTTTCTTTCCTTCTTTCTTTTTTTTCTTCCTTTCCTTTTTTATAACGTTTCCTTTCTTTCATTTTTCCCTTCTTTCCTTCTTTCTTTCCCTCTTTCTTTCTTTATCTTCCTTTCCTTTTTCTATAATGTTTCCTTTTTTCATTTTTCTTTTCTTTCCTTCTTTCTTTCCTTCTTTCTTTCTTTTTTCTTCCTTTCCTTTTTCTATAATGTTTCCTTTTTTTCATTTTTCCTTTCTTTCCTTCTTTCTTTCCTTCTTTCTTTCTTTTAACTTCCTTTCCTTTTTTCATAACGTTTCTTTTCTTTCATTTTTCCTTTCTTTCCTTCTTTCTTTCCTTCTTTCTTTCTTTTTTCCTTTCCTTTTTTTATAACGTTTCCTTTCTTTCATTTTTCCTTTCTTTCCTTCTTTCTTTCCTTCTTTCTTTCTTTTATCTTCCTTTCCTTTTTTTATAACGTTTCCTTTCTTTCATTTTTCCTTTCTTTCTTCTTTCTTTCCCTCTTTCTTTCTTTATCTTCCTTTCCTTTTTTTATAACGTTTCCTTTTTTTCATTTTTCCTTTCCTTCTTTCTTTCCTTCTTTCTTTCTTTTAACTTCCTTTCCTTTTTTTATAACGTTTCCTTTTTTCATTTTTCATTTCTTTCCTTCTTTCTTTCCTTCTTTCTTTCTTTATCTTCCTTTCCTCTTTTATAACGTTTCCTTTTTTTCATTTTTCCGTTCTCTCCTTCTTTCTTTCATCCTCTATTCCTCTCTTACCTGCCTTTCTCCTTTCCATCTTTCTCAATTTTCTTCCTCCTCATATATATATTTTTTTTTATCATTCTCACACCCAGTTGATCCTTTATTAATTTTTCGTTTCCCTTTCTTTTACACTTTTCTGACTAACATTTATTTCTCACTTCCCATTTCATTTTTACGTTCCTTTATTACGTAAGAGGAAGGGGAAAAAAATTGTGTATAAAAAGTTTCGTTTAAATACAGCTTAGGATGAGACCATTACGGGGGCTGAGAGAGAGAGAGAGAGAGAGAGAGAGAGAGAGAGAGAGAGAGAGAGAGAGAGAGAGAATATATAGAAAAAAAAGAGGGAGAAAAAGATTAATAGGAATAGTAATATGTGGAAAAAAAGAAGAGGGAAGAAAAGAGAAAGACGAGCAGAGAAATATAGTAAAAAAAGAAGAGAGAGGAGGAGGAAGAAGAGGAAGAAAAAGAAGAAAAATATAGAAAAGAAGAGGAAGAAAGAAAGGAGGTGGAAAATATGGAAAAAAAGGAGAAAACGAGACAAAAAAGAAAGGAAAAGGAATATATATGGAAAAAAAATAACGAAGAGGAAGAGAGTGAAGAAAAATCAAAACAAACAAACACATAAATAACGTAATAAGAAGGGAGAGTACTGAGCGTAGGGAGTGTGGAAGCGTAATAACGAGATAGAGTGGGAGAGGGAGAGGGAGAGGTAGGGAGGGAGAGGGAGGGGAGGGAGGGGGAGGGGGAGGGAGGGACACAATCCGATGTTCTCTGTGAGTGTAATGGATCCTCAAGCCTCATCAGGACGTTCCTCGCTGCTCGATTAAACGGGAAAATAGGCTCGATTTTATTGCAATGCGCCCCCTCCATCCCCCCCCCTCTCCCTCCTCTCCCTTGCCCCCCTTTCTCCCTTCCCATCACTCTCCCTTACTCTCTCCCTCGCCATCACCCTCCCACTACCCCTCTCACCCCCTTACAAAATCTCCCTTCCTCACTCTCTCCTTTTCCATCTTCTTTCTTTTATCTTACTTTTTTTTATAATGTTTCCTTTCATTTTTCCTTTCTTTCCTTCTTTCTTTCATCCCCTTGTCCTCTCTTACCTGTCTTTTTCCTTTCCATCTTCTTTTATCAACCTTTTCTTCTTTATAATGTTTCCTTTCTTTCATTTTCCTTTCCTTCTTTCTTTCATCTCCTTTTCCTCTGTTATCTGTCTTTTTCATTTCCTTCTTTCTCAGTTTTTTTCCTCCTCATATTTTTTTTTTTATCATTCTCACACCCAGTTGATCCCATATTAATTTTTCGTTTTCCTTTCTTTTACAGTTTTCTGACTCACATTTATTCCTCACTTCCCATTTTCCATGTTTCCGGGCCCTTTTCGCTTCTTTTTCCTCTTCCTTCGTTTTCTGTTTCTTCCTCTTTCCTCTTTCGTCCTCATCCTCTTTCTTCTTCCGTACTCTTCCTCCTTCCACTCCCTATTCACTTCTCTCACCGTTACCTCACTTAGTTCCTCCTTGTTCCTCTCCCTCTTTCTCTCCCTTGCTTCCTTTCCCTCCCTTTTCATCTTCCTTGTCGTTTTTCTTTCCTCTTCTCCTTCCTCTCCCGATCTCTTCACTGTAACTTTTCCCTACTTTTCCCCCCTACTCCTCCTCTCCCCTCTTCATCTTTTCACTAACTTTTCCTTTCTTTTCCTCCAATCCATTTTTTTTCCTCGTCCCTTCACTGCAACTCCACTTCATTCCACCCTTTCCACTTTTTTTCTGCTAATTCTACGACCTCCCCTTCTCTACTCCACCCTCTTCACCCTCCACCTAACTCCACCCTGTCCAGTCCATCCACCAGCCTCCCCTCTCGTGCCCTCTCCCTCTCTCCCTTTCCCTCTCTCCCTCCCTTGACTCTCCCTCCCTGAATGCTTGCTCTAAGGCGTGAATTATTAACGAGGCTGAGTGAGTATCGCCAAATGAAAACTTGTGCACGCATAAAACACGGGAAAGTGGCGGCCATGATGGTGTTGATGGTGTTGATGGTGGTGGTGGTGGTGGTGATAGGGTGGTGATGGTGACTCTTTTTATTCCGCTTGTAGTGACTCTGTTGGTGATGATGCTTGCTGTAGTTGTAGAAATGATGGTGATGATGGTGATGATAGTTAGGTTAGGTTAGGTTTACTTTAAGCAGTGGTAGTAGTAGTGATAGTGATGGTAGTGATGGTGATGATGGTGATGATGATGGTGATGATGCCAGTTGTAGTTGTAAAAATGATAGTGGTGGTGGTGGTGATGATAGGTTAGGTTAGGTTAGGTTTACTTTAGGCAGTGGTAGTAATAGTGATAGTGATGATAATGATGGTGATGATGGTGATGATGGTGATGATGATGGTGATGATGATGGTGATGATAATTGCGTTTGCTGTCATAAAGGAAAGTGATGTACGTTAGTTTGAGAGACGAAAAATGCAAAATAATGAGGGGAGGAAGTAAAAAAAAAAAAGAAAGAAAGGGGGTTAAGGAAAAAAAAATGGAGGTAGAGAAATGTTGATGCGATAAAAATAATGACGATAACGATAATGATAATGATGGCGATAATAATGACTGTTAATAAGGGGAAACTACACGAATAATGATAGTGAACCTTTCTAATATTCTCTCTCTCCTCTCCCCACTTCCCCTCTTCTCCTCCTCCCTCTCCTCTCCCCTCTCCCCCTCCTATACCCTCCCCCCTTTCAATTCCTAGACTGTTTAAAGGTAACTGTATAGAAGAGACGGTTTACAAGGGAACTGTTTAGAGGAGAGTGTATTAAGGTAACTATTTACAAGGAAACTGTTTGTAAGACTGTTAATTGCGAAGATACGCGCGCCATGATAGTGGACCCCAATTCCTAGACTGTTTATTAGGTTTCAACTCTGACATAACAGCAGTTTCCAATCCCCCGCGGCCCCATCACCTGCTCTCTCCCTCACTCTCCTTCTCCCTCCCTTACTCTCCCTTCATTTCTCTCCCTCCATCTCGCACTGTCCCGCCTCCCTCACCACCCATGCGTCACTCTCTCCTCCTCCTCTTCCTCTCTGTCTTCATTTCTAGCTCCTCTCCTCTCCTCTTTCTCCTCCTCTTCATTCTCTTTTATTCTCTGTACCTCCTTGTTTACTTTCTCCTCCCTCCTCATTCTCCTCCTCCTCCTCCTCCTCCTCCTCCTCCTCCTCATTTTCCCCTCCCACTTTTCATTTTCACTTCTCATCTATCTTATTTTCATGCACTTTCTCCTTCTCCTTCTTTTTCTCCCCTCTCACTTTTCCCTCTCCTCCTTCTCTTCCACTCCTTTTCCCTCCTCCTCCTCCTCCTCCTCCCATTCCCTTGTTGCCACCCATGTAACCTTTCTTAATTTTCCCCTCCTCCTCCTCCTCCTCCTCCTACTCCACTACTCTTCCTCACCCTACCTTCCCTCTCTTGAACCTCCTCCCCTTTCCTCCTCCTTCTCCTCCTCCTCCTCCTCGCCACCCATGTATCGATCAAGTAAGTCTCATGATCAAGATGGATAGAAAGGGGCGAAGGGGGGCTGTCGGAGGTCGGAGGGGGGTGTAGGGACAGGAGGGAGAGGAAAGTGGGGAAGGGGGGAGGGGGAAGGGAAGAACAGCACTCTGGAGGTAAGAATCCACCCATTACGACCTTCCCTTGTTGCGAGAGAGAGAGAGAGAGAGAGAGAGAGAGAGAGAGAGAGAGAGAGAGAGAGAGAGAACAAGTGAACGTGAACTCCTTAGAGAACGTGAAGGGGAGGCAAGGGACAGAGTAGCTCGTTTTCTTTTTGTTTTCGAGTTTTTTTTCAGCGCCTTTGTGTTTATGTTTTCTTTTTTTTTTAGAACTTTAATGACTTAGAATAACATTATTTTGCTTTTATTATGACCCATACTTATTAAAGAGAGAGATAATAAGTACTTTTTATTTTGTTGTTGTTGTTTCTGGTCATGTCTCCTCGTGTTTTTTTTTTTTTGGATCTTCTTGTTATTATATTTTTCTTTCGTTCGTGTTTATCTTTTATTATTGTTTTCATTGTTATCATAGTTTATTTTTTCCAGCTCCAACACCTTCTATATTGTTTATAAAGAAGCTGCACTTCAATTGGGGATCCGTATCTTTTTCTTTTAGAGTAACTGTCGTAAGGTTTGAAATTAATCTTTTTTAATCTTTCGCGGAATTTTGAAACTTCGGACATGTTAGCAGTGATGGATTTCAATGACTTTCCTTGCAACCCAAATCCTCCTCTTCCTCCTCTTCCTCCTCCTCTTCTTCCTCTTCCTCCTCCTGATGCCTCTTTCCCTCCACTCTTCATTTACCCCGACGGTCCCTCCTCCTCCTCCTCGTACTTTCTCTCACCCTACCTCCTTCTTTCCCTTCACTCCTCCTCCTCCTCCTCCTCCTCCTCCCCTTAGCAGTGTTTACCCTCCCCGATTTCCCCTCGGCAAGGACGCGGGGCAATAACACTGATGGTATTTGGTGTGATGAAGGAGAAAGGGGGAGAGGGGAAAAGGGGGAGAGGGAGGGAGACAGAGGGAGAGAGAGGGGGAGAGAGGGAGAGTACGCAAGTGAGGGGTGATTGGACGAAGGTGATAAAGGGAGGGAGTGAAGCGAATGGAAGAAATATGAAGAGAGAGAGAGAGAGAGAGAGAGAGAGAGAGAGAGAGAGAGAGAGAGAATGCCATCAGTGGGTGGGGTGGGGACGGCTGCAAGACATAACGGACCAATATTTTGACACAATTAATGATGATCCTGGATGGTGATGCAAAGTGGTGATGGTGGTGATGGTGATGGTGATGATGATGATGGTGGTGATGGTGTTGTGGCTTTTCCCGGAACCTGAATATTTGTATGCATGTAATGGTGGTGATGGTGATGATGATGATGATGGTGTAATGAAAGTATTTTTTATTTATTTATTTATTTATTTATTTTACAGCAGAGGAGACAGTGCAAGGGCGTAAAAAAAGGAAAACAATAATGAAAAACAAAACAAAACCCCCCGCTACTTACTGCATCTATAGTGATGGTATAGTGATGATGATGATGAAGGGGATGATGAAGTGGTGATGGTGATGATGGTGGTAGTAATAGTAGTATTGTAGTATTGACTGACGACCAAATAAGCACAAAAATTAAAGAAGCAATTATATGACTGTACAAATGTAAGCGGAAAGAAATATGAGGAAAATACATGAGAAAATGAGGGGAAAAATGGTAGAAATGAGGGAAAATATGAGGGGAAAGTGAGAGTGAAAAGTGTACAAATGTGAGGAGAAAACTGAAGGAAAAAAAAATGAGGTAAAAAAACAAATATAAGGAAGAGAAGTACAAATATTAGGTGAAAAATATGAGGGGAAAACCATGATGGGAAAAGTATGAAGAGAAAAAAAGGATACAGATATAATGGGAAACAAGGAGGAAACAAGGGGGAAACAAGGAGAACCAAGGGGGAAACAAGGGGAAACAAGGGGGAAACAAGAGGAAACAGAGGGAAACAAGGGGGGAAACAAGGGGGAACAAGGGGAAACAAATGGGAAAAACAAGGGGAAAACAAGGGGAAACAAGGAGAGAAAATATAAGGGGAAAACAAGGGGAAAACAAGGGGAAACAACAGGGAAACAAGGAGGAAACAAGGGGGAACAAGGGGAAACAAGGAGGAAACAAGGGGAAACAAGGGGAAACAACGGGAAACAAGGGGGAACAAGGGAGAAACAAGGGGAAACAAGGGGAAACATGGGGAACCAAGGGGAAAGAAGGGGGAAACACGGGGAAACAAGGGGGAAATAAGGGGAAAACAAGGGGAAGCAAGGGGAAAACAAGGGGAAACAAGGGAGAAACAAGGGGAAACAAAGGGGAAACAAGGGGAAACAAAGGGGAACAAGGGGGAAATAAGGGTAAACAAAGGGAAACAAGGGGAAACAAGGGGGAAACAAGAGGTAAAACAAGGGGGAACAAGGGGAAACAAGGAGAAACAAGGGGGAAAGAAGGGGAAACAAGGGGGAAACAAGGGGAAACAAGGGGAAAACAAGAGGAAACAAGTTATAAGTAAAGACATTCCCCTTCGGCGTGTCTGGAAGGAAGCGGAATGTCCTTTGCCATCTGGTCACACCTCTCAGGGCATTAGCGGAGGCCTCCCCCCACTCCCCTCCCCTCACTCCCCTCACTCCCCTCCCTTGTAGACGCCGCTGAGGGAAGTCCAAGAGGGTGAAGGGAGATTGGGTGCTCTGAGGGTGAGTTTGAGGTGATGGTGATGGTGGTGAGGAAGAGAGGAAGATTGTGAGGAATGAAAGGGAAAGAGGGGAGGGTAAGATTATGATGGTGAGGGGAAAGAGAGGGGAGGGATGCCAGTGATGGGGGTGGGGGTGAGGAAGAGGGGAGGGTGATGAGGAAAAAGAGGGGAGGGATGGGGGTGGTGATGATGGTGTTGGTAATGGTGAGGATGAAGAATAGAGGAGGATAGTGATGGGAGAGAGGGGAGAGAGTGAAAGGGAAAGGATGATGGTGATGGTGGAGGTGGCAGGAGGTAGATGAAGAAGAGGGGAAGAGAGAGTGAGGGGTAAGATGATGGTGGTAGTGGTGGGTGGCAGGTGAGGGAGAAGGGAGGATAGTGAGGGGAGATAGAGGGAGGAGGGGAGGGACAAGGATTGGAAAAGGGGTAAAAGATGGTGAGGGGAGAATGAGGGGAGGAATGAGAATAAGGAAAAACATGGGGTAGGGTGGGGAGTTAAGGCGATAGGGTAAGGGGGGTGAGGGGAGGTAAAGGGAGATTGAGGGTGAAGGGGAGAGGGTGAGAGGAGGCATTAGGTGGGTGGGGAGGGTTTAAGATGATAGGGTAAGGGGGGTGAGGGGAGGTAAAGGGAGATTGAGGGTAAGGGGAGAGGGTGAGGGGAGAGGGTAAGGGAAGGGTGAGGGGAGATAGAATAAGGGGTGTGTGTAACCGCAATATTCTTACACTTTTATCGATAGGGCCAAGATGAGATACTGGAGGAGAAATGCAATTAAGTCTGCTCTCTTCTCTTCTCTTCTTTTCTCTCTTCTTCTCTTCTCTTCTCGTCTCTTTTATATTCTTTCTATATCTTTTCTGTTTTTTCCTTTTTCTTTTTCTTTTCTTCTTTTTTGTCTGTCTTCGCTACTCTCTCTTCTTTTTTCTTCTCCTCTCCTTTCTTTGCATCGTTTCTCTTCTTTTCTCTCTTTTCATCTTTATCCTTCTCTTCTCGTCTTTCCTCTTCTCTTCTGTTCTGTTTAGGTTCTCTCTTCGTTCTTCTCTCCTTCTCTTCTCTTCTCTTCTCTTCCGTGTCTTCTTGAGAGTAACGAAACAGGACTAAGAGGAAGAGGAGCTTAGGTGGATTTTTTTCTCCCTCTTTGTTTCATCCTCTTTCCGCATAAATTGATGACTGATTGGAAGAGGAGTAATTGGTTCTCTTTCTTTCTCTTCTTCTTCTTCTTCGTCTTCTTTTTTGTTCTTCTTGTTTTTGCTCTTGTTCTTGTTCTTGTTCTTCCTCTTCTTCTTCCACACCAATTGATGACTCACAGGAGGGACGGAGTAACCAGTTCTATTCTTCTTTCATCTTTCCTCTTCGCCTCGTCCACTCAAGAGGAACGAAGCATGGCAACAGGGAAGAGGAGGATAGATGGACTCTCCCCCTCTTTGGTTTCGTCCTGTTCCTGCAAGTCTTTTGGGGAAACAGATTAATTGGTTTTCCTTCTTCTTCTTCTTCTTCTTCTTCTTCTTCTTCTTCTTCTTCTTTTTCTTGTTCTTGTTCTTGTTCTTGTTCTTGTTCTTGTTCTTCTTCTTCTTCTTCTTCTTTCATTTCGTTAATTCAAGAACAAAACACGAATACAAAGAAGAAAAGTTTAATCTGACCTTCTTTTCCCTGCTTAGTTTATTCATTTTCTGATTATTATTGTTTTTTATTACTTAAACATATTTATTTGGTCTTCTTCCTCTTTCTTCATTTCGTTAATTCAAGAGGAACAGAACATGATTATAAGGAAGAGGAGGTTAGTCAGCCCGTCTTTTCCCTTCTCTGTTCATTCTTTTCTAATTGTTATTGCTTATTATTGGGGACACATTAGTTCTCCTCACTTTCCTTCTTTATTCACTTCGTCAACTCAAGAGGAACAAAACACCATTACAAGGAAGAGGAGGTTAGTCAGCCCGTCTTTTCCCTTCTCCGTTCATTCTTTTCTAATTGCTATTGGTTATTATTTGGGACACATTAGTTCTCCTCATTCTCCTTCTTTATTCATTCCGTCAACTCAAGAGGAACAAAACATGATTACAAGGAAGAGGAGGTTAGTCAGTCCGCCTTTTCCCTCCTCGGTTCATTCTTTTTCTGCATAAATTCTAGATTGGCTCAAGATTCATGGCGGCCATTAAGGGAATACGGGTGTAAGCTTGGAGGGGCGTGGCGAGGGGCGGCGAGGGAGGGGACACGAGGGCTGGGTGGGGCGAAGGTTGTTAGGAGGGCGTCGGATGAGGGGAAAGAAGGGGAGGTGGGAGGACACACCATTGTACCTCCAGATTGTCCATAGGCTGCTTAGCGGTGGGAGGTGAAGGGTGCATGGCCGGCGGTGGTGGTAACGGTGTTGTGGCGGTGTGGTGGTGATGGTGGTGGTGATGGTGGTGTGGTGATGAGGCAGTGGTGATTGGATGGTGATTGTGTTGTGTTGTGGTGGTGGTGATGTTGTTATAGCATTTCCGTTCACACAGTGCCACTGCTTCCGTCTTGTTTGAGGAGCCGAGGGAACTAACGGTGCTTGTTGTCTGTGTGTGTGTGTGTGTGTGTGTGTGTGTGTGTGTGTGTGTGTGTGTGTGTGTGTGTGTGTGTGTGTGTGTGTGTGTGTGTGTGTGTGTGTACCTCGGCGTCGTGGTGGCCGTGCTCGTGCCTCATTCCCTGTGTCCCCGCAGCGTGGTGTTCCGTGACAGTGTTGTTGATGTGTCGCGCGACAGGAGTGGTGAGTGTTGTGCTGGTGGTGGTGGTGACGGCGGTGTGTGCCGCGGTGGTGAGCGTGACGTGATGACGTGATGAGGTGATGACAGTGTCGTGTGCCGCTTCGTGCTGACATGACTGTTCCGCTTGGTCTTCCCCTCCTTCCCCTCCTCTTCCGCCCGTATGTTGGGCTCGCCCGTCTACACCGCCTCCATCCGCCGCGGGGGTAGCAAGAGGCACCTGCTGCAGACCCTGCCGCCCCTGCCGTTGCCACCCCAGGGAGCGGCAACCCCTACCGGCTCCCTGCCCTGTGCCGCCTCGCGTCCTCGTCCTGCTGGCCAACGGGTGTCGCCGAGGGACGCCTGGCGAGGTCACGCGGGCGGTAGGCCACCGCCCGGCGGGGGCGTGAAAGTTCCCACTCATGAGGGCGGGGCGGGGGTACAGCCCCCCTCCAAGCCCCCGCGCAGAGCCCTCCCTGTCAGCACTGGTCCCGGCAGGACGCTGAGGAGTCCTCCGGAGGGCGGCAGAACAGCATCATCATCATTAGCGGTCACCAACAGGAACCTGCGGGTGTCGCCTCTCAGGTCCCCGTCGCAGCCTCACGCCGTGGTCAACGTGAACGAGCGTCGCCCGGCGGTCCGCAGCCCCAACGGTAACCAGCTGCTGCTGGCCAAGACCAGCCCCAACGGCAACAGCCGCGTGCCTGCCTTCGGCGTCTTGGACAACAGTCAGCGGCGGTACTCGGTGCGCGCCGCCCACACGCCCAGCGAGAGGCCGCCCAAGCCCCCACGAGAGTCCTCCCTTCAGGAGCCTCGCCCTCGGTGGGCGTCGCCCACGATTAACACCAACACCAACAATATCAACAAGAACAAGAATAACAATGCGAATAGCTACCCCTGGCGGATCACAGGGGACAAGACTCGTGCCGTCGCTGCCGCCGCCGCCGCCCAGCACGCCCTGTACCCGCAGTTCAGCCATTTATTACCCAGCAAGTCAAGAGTCAAGCCGCGGCCGCCAGCCCTTCCCCAGAGGGCCATCAAGGCGGCACGGCAGGAACCCGCCGTCTCGCAGCCTCCGCCGGCGAGGGACAGGAATGCAAACGCAGCCCCGAGTCGCCCCAGCGACAGTGTTGTTCGTAGCCGCACATCGGGCCCCAAGCAGAGGGAGGGGGACGGCGCCACTCACCCTGACGCCCTCCACGGCCCCCAGGAGGCCACTGTGACGCTAAACGTGAGTGATACCATCCGGCGGCGCATCCCCAGGGACAGTCTTCACCTGGAGGAGGAGAGGGAGAGCTCCGCGAAGGTCAGGGCCACCGCAGAGGCACCAGGGTCACCGCAGGGTGACGCTGTGGGGGCTGGCGGTGCCAAGAGGCGGCGGGTCACCGTGGCAGTGCTCGAGGGGCTCCCGGATGCAGGGTCGCTGCAAGCACGTCAGCTTCTTCGTGTCAGCCTGTCCAAGACGTGGTGGCAATCAGACCTGACAGGAGGGTCGCTGTGCACATCCATTATTCAGTGGCAGAGAGCGTCCTGCCTCGCCTCCGTCAGTAGCCCGCCGGAGGGAGCGTGGGAGGCGTGGGGGGCCATGGGGAACAAGCCTCACAAGGGAAGGGACAGGGGCGGCCAGCCAGCCACAGCCACTCCGCCCACACCCCCGCAGGCGTCCCCTCGTCACCCCGCCCGTCAGCACGCCGCCAAGAGAGCGAGGAACGTTGGTGTCGACAAACCTGACACGCGGAGAGGAACTCACGAGGGAGGCGATGATGGTGGGGGAACAGACACCCGTGACGCCGTGAAGAAAAGCAGACATGAATCTCCAGGATGCAAGGACGCGGCGGCCACTGGCAGTACGGCATCTTTCCTTTCGTCAGGAGACACAGCTACAGCCTCAACAGCCCCAGCTACACCGAGCCGCCGCGCCGCCCAGGATGATGAATGCCCCCCGCCAGCACACCGGCGGGGGGCGGAGGCGGCGGTGGGAGGGGCTGATCCTCCTTATCAAGGCTTGGGCGGCCCTGGTGCTACGCGGGGCTGCGGCGGAACAGATAATAGAGGTTATGAATCAGCGGCTCAAGACTCGGAGCTCCTCGCGCCGTCACCCTCCACTCGGCCGCTAGATGGAGCCACGGCCGACTGTCCTGTCCTACCGGCGCCTTGGGAGAGGGAGGCGGGGAGGCAGGGAGAACGGGAGAGCCGGAGAAGGGGAGATGGGTGCGTAGGGCCTAAGGGAGAAATCACGAGTGGAGATGAACTGAGAAAAAGCCTCCGGGAACAAGGATGTGACGAGAAGGGAAAAAAGGGAAGACAAGAGAGTCGGGGAGAGAGAGATGGGCTGAGAAAAAGCCTCCGGGAACCGAGATGCGACGAGGAGGCGAAGTTAGTGGTCCTGGCAAAGTGTGGAGGCCGGGCGAGGGAGTGGAGGCCGCCCGACGAGTTTGTGGAAATAGAGGAGTTAGTGAGGCGGGAGGAGGAAGCTCGGGCCGGAGGAAAGACAGGAGGAGGGGAGGATAAGAGGAAGAGCATCGAGGAAACCATTCAGACACTCTACAAGGAAGAGGACTCCTTCTGCAGCAGTTACTTGGAGGAGGAGTTTTCGCCGGACATCATTAAGGTGAGTAAAAAAAAAAATTAAATAAATAAATAAATAAAAAAAAAACCACCCTACGCACATGACCCCAGGCTGACGTACTGACCCTTGCCTCCCCTCTGCACTTGGTCGAGGTGATTGTTTCCCCTCACCTGAATATATCAACAGCCCAAGTAAGGTGTAACCCCCCTCACCTGGAGCTGTTAATTGCACAGGTAGCACTCGAGATCGTGGTTTGATTGAGAGATAGACGATTTCAGTGTTTGTGGTCATTGTAGAATATTGGGTGCCATTGGAAGGTGATGCGTGTGGGTGGTAATTGACTGCAGGTATTGATGCAGACTCACAAATTAGAGTTACTGTTATTTGAAGGAATGTGGAATAATTTTAAATCCACCTCTTTCTAAATTTATGAGGTAAAGGGATCCATTATTCTGCAGTTGCATTGTTCAGTATACTAGCTGTGTTTATTTTCAGAGTCTCTCATGATCTTGAAGTGTATGTCCTTGAATGGAAATGTACGCAAAAAAAGTATAACCTATTCTCAAGCGGTATGTCCTTGTATCACCGCCATATATATATTTTCTCTTAAAGGAAAAGAAAAAAAAAGGTATGACCACTATAAAAAAGCAAGTTGTATCATATCCCTGAGGCGGATGTCCTTGCATCACTCCCGTATATGTAGTTTTCTTAAAGGAAGAGAAAAGGAAAAGGTCTGACCACCAAGTTTGAAGGGAAATACACGCCTCCCCCTTTTAGCCCGAGTTTAAAAGGAAGAGAGCGAGGGTTTAGTGGGCCGGGAAATATGGGCTGTCCGCTGAGGGCTGTGCGAGGCTGTGACAGTAATTACACACACCACTTACCGTCTCTCTCTCTCTCTCTCTCTCTCTCTCTCTCTCTCTCTCCGCAACTGTTTATGGGGCTCGCTAGACACGTTGACATGCGCGTTTCCGACTCCCATCCGAGCCTTATCTCTCTCTCCCTCTCCACCCATATCCCCCTTACTCTTTTTTTTTTGTTGTTGTTGGTGGTGGTGAAGTTTTTCCTCTTCCCTCCCTCATCTGTCCTTCTCTCCCCTTTTTGCACTTTCTCTTGGTTTTATTTGTTTGTGTTGTTGTGTTTGTTCATATTTTTATTAGGAGGAAAAAAAAATCCTAGTATTCTTGTTCGTTTTGTTCTCCTCTCCCCCTCATTTCCTTTCGTGTTTTTTTTTGTTGCGTTTGTTCTTGTTCTTCCTGTTATTATTTTTGTTCTAGTTTTCTCTCCTTGTTCTTGCTCCATTTGTTCATTTTCAGGTTATTTCTGTCTATCTCTCTACTAAACACAATACAGATGAAATGAAACCATAATTTACTAAAAAGAAGCAAAACAAATAAAATGACATTCGGAAGTACAAAGAAGGACAAAGGAGAGGGAGAAAAAAATAATAACAATAATGGGTGAAAATCGTATCAGAGTTTCAAGGTAAAAACAAACCATATTTTTTTAGATAGATATTTATGGAGGTTTTCTGTGTTTTTATTCCCTTGCTTCTTTCCCTTCCTCCCTCCATGTTTCCCTCCTCCTCCTTCTCCTCCTCCTCCTCCTCCAGCAGACCCAGAAACAAGAAGGTTAATGGTCAGTGTGTAACTTATATCCAGAGAAGTTTTGGGAAGTTGGGAAACGCGGGTGATCCGTCTCAGTCGAGGAGGAGGAGGAGGAGGAGGAGGAATACAGAGAAAGGATTCATAGTATTAGATATAGAAGACGAAGGGAATACAATGGAAAATAGAAGAAGATGAGGAAGAGAAGGAGTTAAGAGGAGGAGGAGGAGGAGGAGGAGGAGGAGGAGAAATGAGGAGGACAGAGAAATAAATCCTATTGTTAGAGATAAAAGACGAAGGGAAATACGATGGAAAGTAGGAGAAGAAGAGGAGAAAGAGGAAGAGGAAGACGAAGAAGACCTAGGCCTGATTCGTAGTAAAAGAGGTAGATGACGATGGGAAATGCAATAGGAAATAAGGGTAAAGGAAGATAGGAGGAGGAGGAGGAGGAGGAGGAGGGGTTAATAATGTTCTAATCCCTAAAATATCCCTCTGATTTTTCTTTTCTTGTTCCATCCTCATCTTCATCTTCTTATTTTCCTCTCTCTTCCCTTCTTCCTCTCATCATATCGTGTTCGACTTCTGTAATTATCATGATGTCTCTTGCTTCTTCTCTTACATATTCTCCTTTTCATCATTTTCATTTCTGCTCTCTTCCTTCTTTCTTTACAATTACGTTTTCTCCGGTTTTCATGCTTTTTTCCCTTTTTTCTTTCTCTTTATCCTTCCATTCCTTCTTCAACACCACCTCTATATATTACCGTCTTCGTTTTCTTTTCTGCTCTTTTCCTTCTTTCTTTACAATTACGTTTTCTCCCGTTTTCATTCTTTTTTTCTCTTTTTTTCTTTCTCTTCTTCCTTCCAGTTCTTCTTCACTCTCTCTCATCACAACTATTCACAACTCTTCTCTCTCTCTCCCTCCCTCCCTGTCTTTGTTTTTGTTTTTCTGCTTCCTTTTCTTCCTCCTTTACAATTACGCTTTCTCGGATTCTCATTTATACCTTTTTCTATCTACTTTTCTTTCTCTTTCTCCCCTTACCATTCCTCCTCCTCTTCCTCCATCAGTAACGCCACAATAACAACAAAAACAACAACCACAGGGAGCAAAATTATCAATAAAGCAATTTCTCATCTCCATATGTTACCCAGCCTCACACCAGACCTCCTCCTCCTCCTCCTCCAGGTCCTCCTTCTTCCCCCTATTTTTCTATTGTATTTCCCTTCGTCTTCTGGTTCTATTACTATCAATCCTTCCTTAGTCCTCCTCCTCCTCCTCCTCCTCCTTCTCCTCCTCCTCCTCCTTCTCCTCCTACTCCTACTCCTCCTCCTCCTTCTCCTCCAATTCGGCCTCCAGATGCGCAGTTTCGCCGGAGATTTCCTTCCCTTATTGTCTCGGGAGGAAAGGAGGAAAAAAAAAAAAGGGAGATGGAAGACACAAGTTTCGTGGGAAGATTTGCAGATTCTTGTTAAGCCTCCGACGGGGACTGACGACGATGATGGTGATGGTGGTGATGGTGGTGATGATGATGATTGGGAGGAAGAGGCAAAGAAAGGGAGAAAGGTGATGATAATGATTGTTTTTATTTTGAAATGTGAATAAAACAAACAAATAATGAGGAAATAGAAGCAAGTAAGAAAATTATGATAGCACTGTAATGAAACAAAACAAAAACTAAAGCACAACATCAGTAACAACAACAACAACAACAACAACAACAACCCATTCTGACACCTTACCTTCCCTCCCTCACATCCCCCCCTCACACACACACACACTCCCTTCCTCCCTTCCTCTCCCTTCCCTTACCATCCCTTACCCCCATTCATTCCCTTACACACACACACACACACACACACACACACACACACACACACACACACACACAGAGCCAACCAAACCCCACCAAAGAACACCTATTAACTCTACTCCACCACCACCACCACCACCTCCTCCCCAGCCATACACACATGATAGTACGAGATATTAAATTACAGGAAGGGGCAGACTACTCGATTCCTTTAGCTGGGAACACGGCGGGGGGTTCATAAAGTGGCGAGTGACAAATCCACCGAGGGAGAGAGAGAGAGGAAGGGAGAGAGACAGGGAGAGGGAGAGGGGAAGAGACTTTATCATGGCAGGGAGAGAGAGTAAGAGGGAGAGGAAGGGTTGTAGGAGAGGAGAGGACAGGAAAGTGAGAGTATTTAAGAGGTAGAAAGGGAGAGTGAGGGAGGTAAGGTAGTATATAAGAGTAAGGGAGGGAGAGAGGGAGGGAGGGAGGATGAAATATATAAAGAGGAGGGAAGAAGAGGGAGAGGAAGGGAGAGAGAAGCAATGAAAGTGAGAGCATTTAACAGGTGAGAGAAGAGAGGAGGTGAAAGGCAGAATAAAGTAAAGAAGAAGAGAAGGGAGAGAGGGAGAAGAAAGAGGGAAAGATGGGAAGTTAAGAAAATAGGGAAGAAGGGAGAATAAAAGAGCTAAGATAGTTATATAGATAGGGAATAAGAGAAGAAGGGAAAAAGGACGAGAGGGAGGGAGAAACAAGGGTGAGATGTAGGAGAGGGAGGGAGATGAAAGGGTGGAGGTGGTAAGTGGGAGGAGAGAAAGAGGGGGAGAAGAACATAAGTGAGAGAGATGGAGGGATAGGGAGATGCAAGGGTGAAGAGGGAGAGAGGGAGGGAAGAAAGGGAGAGTAGGGAGAGGAGGGAAGGGAGGGAATGAGGTAAAGTGGTTTTTGGAAAGGGAGGGAAGGAGAAGGGAGGAGAGCAATGAATAAAAGGGAGGGAAAGGAGAGAGGAGAAAAGGGAGGCGGAATAGAGACAGATAAAGATGGAGAGGAAAAAAAAAGAATATACGAGAAAATTACACGAGTTCAAAAAATACAGAAAAAATAAATGAAAAATGAAAGCTGTTTATCCTAGACTGAACCTTCTCTCTCCTCCTCCTCCTCCTCCACCTCCACCTCCTCCTCCTCCTCCCGTGTGTTGAATTAATGTAAAATCGATCCCTTAATGTTGCCTCAGACACGCGCGAAACACTGCACCTCTCGCTGTCTCTCTCTGCCATTTGTCTGTCTGTCTGTGGAGGGGTTCGTCTTTCTGTCTGTCTTTGTCTCTCTGTCTCTTTGTCTGTCTGTTTTGTCTTTTTTTTTGGAGTGTGTGTGTGTGTGTGTGTGTGTGTGTGTGTGTGTGTGTGTGTGGTCCTTATCTGCTCGTTCTCTCCCTTTCTCTTTCTTTTCTTCTCTCATCTCTCTCTCTCTCCCCCTCTTCTTCCATCCTCTCATCTCTCCATTGTGGTCTTAAGCGATTGTCTCCTCCTCCTCCTATTCTTTTTTCTCTTTTTTTCTTCTTATTTCTCTTCTTTTTCTTTCTCGTTCTCTTCTCTTGTTTCTTCGTCTTTCTCTACTTCCACCATTTTTTTTTTATTCTGCACCTTTATTCTTTTCCTTCTCCTCCTCCTCCTCCTCCTCCTCCTCTTCTTTTCTTCTTCCTCTTCTCGTTGATCTACCTCTTATCCATACCCTTTCATTCACCCTCCTCCTCTTACTTTTCTCTCTTCTTCCACTTTCACTTTATTCCTCTTTTTTTTGTTCGTTTGCATATCCATTCATATTCTTCTCTTTCTCCTCCTACTCTTTTATTCTTTCTCTTTTTCTCGTTGATCTCCCTCCTCTCCATACCTTTTCATTCACCCTCCTTCCTCTTATCCTCCTCCTCCTCCTCCTCCTCCTCCTCCTCATTAAGCAGGACCAGCGTTTAGAAAGATTTCCGGATCAATATGTCTTTTGAAGCGAGGACCCGCCACGAGAGAGAGAGAGAGAGAGAGAGAGAGAGAGAGAGAGAGAGAGAGAGAGAGAGAGAGAGAGAGAGGGAGGTGGATAAAGGTGGATAAGATGGGAATGATGAAAGAATGAAGCTTGTGGAGAGGTGTGGAAGGAATGGCGATGAAGGAGGAGAAAGGAAGGATATGTGGAGAAGGTAGATAAAGAAGGCTGTTTTTAGTAGAAGGATAGAGGGGTGGATGATGTACAAAAGGAAGGGAGGGAGAGATGAAGAAGGTAGGGAGGGAAAAGTGGAAAAGGAAGGGAAGGAGAGGTGGAGAAAGGAGAGAAGGAGAGGTGAGGAAGAGATATGTGTTTGGAAGAAAGGGAGAGAAAGGTGGAGGCTAAGAAGGGAGAGAGGGAGAGGTGAAGGTGAAGAAGGAAATGAGGAAGGGATGGAGGCGAGAAAGAGGGTTAAAGAAATATAAATTGAGTTGGAGAAAATTAATAAAGAATGGAAAGCTGGACAGAAAAGTTTGAGGAGTGACTAAATGAAATAAAAATGTAGATATGGCGTAGAGGAGGGATAAATTCAGGTGGAAGAGTTAATAAAGAATGAAGTGGATGAGTTTATAAAGAATGGAGAAGTGGATGAAGGAGGATGCGATACGAGTGGCTGATGATGAGAAAGAGTGAAGGAGTTATAATGAGAGAGAGAGAGAGAGAGAGAGAGAGAGAGAGAGAGAGAGGAGGGTGCTTTAATTTGAGGTATATAGAAATTAATATGAAAAAAAATCGTATTAAAGACACACACAAAAAAAAGACCCCACTTGTATTTTTATCTGTTCTTGCTGTTTCTTTATTTACGAACCATTATTTTTTGTTTATCTTTGTTCTCTGGTCTATTTTATCCATTATGACTAAGCATGTGTTTATCTTCTTTCAGGTATGTGCGTGTGTGTGTTTTCCTACCCGTGTGGCCGAAACCATTTATGTAAGTACTGATGTTTGTTTTTCCTTTATATTTTGTTCAGTTCTTCATGTTTTAGCTGTTATGGTACGCTTTCTATGCTTCAAGAACATGGTATTAGCTTTTCTGGTATCTGTGGTGTGTTTTCTTATGGCTCATAGTGTTTATTTAAAGTGTAAAGGTGAGAAATATGGGAAACAGCGGAGATACTTCCCCCTCCCGAGGCCGTGCGGGGAAGTACAATAGTGACCCATTGATATTTTCTTCCATGGTGCGTCTTTCCATTCTTTGTCTCGTAATTTCAAGGGTAACAATAAGAAAAAGAGAACGTACGCATTTCATACACGATAGTTACAGAAGCGACGTATAGTCCATTGTTAGAAAATTCAACCGACATGACATACGCCCCCCCCCCCCTAGTATATTTGGTAAATCTTAGGAATAGCGGCTCCTTGCGGGTGCGCGTTCGGGACACGTTGTGGTGGTAATTACAACATTTCTAGCACGTACGACGGGGTTTTGACAAGCGGACAGGCGTGTTTATGTTACAAGGGGTGTATTTCTTCACGCGGGCTCTTCCCTTTCTTCACCCCGGAGCTCGCAGTCTCATCGCCCATCGACTTGGAAGAAATCGTGAGGCCAGCGTGGAAAAATACACCCTTGTGACATAAACACGCCTGTCCGCTTGTCAAAACCCCGTCGGACTTGCTAGAAATGTTGTAATTACCACCACACCGTGCCCTAAATGCGTACCCACTAGGAGCCGCTATTCCTAAGACTTACCGTATATTTTATTAATGAAAAATTTAGAAGCGGCACAAAATCAGTATTAGTTCAACGAAAAAAAGGAACCCAAGTCACAAGAGGAAAACTAACTTGACCAAACGTTATAAAGGCAATGCCCAGAATTACATCAAGACATGGAATGGGTATGTGAACTTTTTCTATATATACGGGAGAAGGAAAATATAGAAAGTGTATTGATTATTTTCGATTGAGCCAAGAAGCAATATGAGTGAGGAAAATATAGGAAATGTAATGTTTTTGTGTGTGGAAGGAGAGAAAGGGAGGAAAAGGGAAGGAGAAGTGTGTGTGTGTGTGTGTGTGTGTGTGTGTGTGTGTGTGTGTGTGTGTGTGTGTGTGTGTGTGTGTGTAGAAGATTTAAGATAGCTTCGTATTATCCTGTCTTTACATCTTTTATCCTGCTTAGTCTCTCTCTCTCTCTCTCTCTCTCTCTCTCTCTCTCTCTCTCTCTCTCTCTCTCTCTCTCTCTCTGTGTGTGTGTGTGTGTGTGTGTGTGTGTGTGTGTGTGTGTGTGTGTGTGTCTGGGTGTGAAGTGGTCGTGCCTCTGTGGTCCCGTTGTGGTCGTGGCGGCGGCGGCGGGGCAGGTGTTAATTGTCAGGTGAGGTGTTACCTGTCGCTGCCTCACGCCGAGTACCTGCCTCACACACCTGACACCTGGCCGCTCCTTGCCTTACTAATCATTATCATTAACGTTATTATTATTATTGTTATTATTATTATTATTATTATTATTATTATTATTATTATTATTATTATTATTATTATTATTATTGTTATTGTTATTTTTTCTAGTAATTTTATTTATTTTCTTCGTTTTCTTCTTTTTCGAGAGGGATAGAAAGATGAATATATAAGGTGATTGATTGATTGATTGACTGACAGATAAACAGATAGATAGATAAATAGATAGAAAGATAGATGAGAGAAATAATCACAATAATACACTTTTATTTACCATCCTTTTCCCTATTTTCTTCCCTCCTCCTCCTCCTCCCTTATCACAGCCCCTTTTTTTCCCACATACCCCCCTTCTCTCTCTCTCTCTCTCTCAGCTAATGGCCTCCCTCTCTGTCCCTCCTCTGTTTAGCTAAGGTCTTAAGGGCGACGCAGATGTCCATATACACAGGATTATCGACCGATCAATACGATTACTCACCTGACCCGCTGACGTCACGTGTTTACCTGTGAAAGTGTCATGTGTGTGTGTGTGTGTGTGTGTGTGTGTGTGTGTGTGTGTGTGTGTGTGTGTGTGTTGTAATTGGGGATAAGATGATGAGGAATGAACGGGACAGAAGTAAGGAAATGGGAAGAAAATAGTGAAAGAAAGGATGGGGCGAAGTAAATAAAGGAAAACAAAAATAATAGAAAAGGAAAAAAATAGGAATTGAAAAGGCAGCACAAAAACAAAAACAAAAAGAACAAGGAAGAAATAATTGAAAGAGGAGAGAAAAGGTAAAAAATGAAGGAAAAGAGAAAGAGGGAAAGAAAATGAAGGAAAGAAAATAAAAGCCGATAGAAACAGGGAAAAGTGTGTCGGAAAGGGAGAAAATATGCATCGAGAGAGAGAGAGAGAGAGAGAGAGAGAGAGAGAGAGAGAGAGAGAGAGAGAGAGAGAGAGAGAGAGAGAGAGAGAGAGAGAGAGAGAGAGAGAGAGAGAGAGAGAGAGAGAGAGAGAGAGAGAGAGAGAGAGAGAGAGGTGGGGTAGAAGTGTCCAATATGTCGAGGGGTGATTAATGTGGCCTCCAGGTGAACCTTACCTGGAGGAGAGTAGGGGAGAGTGGAGGGAAACACTCTCTGGGGTAGGGCTTTAAGGCAGGATAGGTCGGGGACTGGATAGGAAGGACCATTAATTAGATAGCGATGGGGTTTAATGTATAAGAGCTTTGAGGTATGGGTAAGTAAGGACTGGTTAGGAAGGGGACAGAGATTAGATATCGTAGGGGTTAGCATATCAATATTTCCTTAGTTGGGACTGAGTGTGGGCTGGATGGGAGAATAGAGAGATCAGATAGAGGAGGAGGCTGTCGTAGTGTTTTAGAAGGGACTAGGTGGGGGCTGAATAGGAAAAGACGAAGGTTAAGTAGGGCAGAGGACTAGCGTTTGGTTCAAGGGTGGACTATGTCGGGTTTGGATAGGAAATGTACAGTGTTAGGTTAGTTAGCTTAGGTTAGGTTTGGTTAGGTAGTGTAGAGGACTAACATATGGTTCTAGGGTGGACTAAATCGGGGTTGGATAGGAAAGGTACAGTGTTAGGTTAGTTAGGTTAGGTTAGGTTAGGTTAGGTAGTGCAGAGGACTAGCATATGGTTCTAGAGTGGACTAAGTCGGGGTTGGATAGGAAAGGTACAGTGTTTTGCTAAATTAAGGGGCTGGCGTTGAACTTTTTAGGTGGGACTAAGTAAGGATTGAATAGAAAGGAACATATATTAATCACCACAAAAGAGTTTGGCTGTCGGCTAAGTCAGAACTGGATTGAAGTTTGGAAAGTTTCGTTTAGTCGGCGCAACATCTGTGGTCATATGCCGGGACTGGACTGAAACGGACAGAAATAAGACAATGTACGCGGTTAGTATAGAAAACAGGCTTTGTGTTGGGGCTAAGTTAGGATAGAATGGCATAGAGTTTAGGTAGAGTTGAGGGCTGGCACAGGGCTTTCAGGTAAGGCCAAGTGGGGCTACGTGGGACAAGGGAAAGGCAGGGAAAGAGGGGGTAGGGGAGGGTTGGTTAATATAGCTCAACATAGCGGCGTCCCTTTCGTGTCTCTCCGTTCGTAATGTAATTTGTCTCCTTCGCTATATGACCTCACAACGTTGTCAGGTAAGAGAGGGAGGGAGGGAGGGAGTGAGGGAGAGATGAGGGAACGAAAGGGAGGAAGAGAAGGGGAGAGAGGGGAGGGAGAGGTGAGGGAACGAAAGGGAGGAAGAGAAGGGGAGAGAGGGGAGGGAGAAGTGAGGGAGTGAAAGGGAGGCAGAGAGGGTACAGGGGTCGCGTATGACATAGTGAGGATGGGAAGAGGGGAGAGAGAGGGATGAAGACGAAATGGGGGAGAAGGGGAGGTGAAAAAGAGCGAATGAGAGAAAGAGGGGAAAGAGGGTAGAGAGTAGTGGATGGAGGAGAATAGGGAGTGTTAGGGAGAAAGGAAAATGGGAAAGGGAGAGAGGGGGAAGAAGAGGAAGAGGGGGAAGTGGGAAGAAGGCTGTGGATGGGTGAGGGAAAGGGAGATTTTATGGGGAGTGAAAGAAGAGGGAGGAGAGGAGAGGGGGAGAGAGGGAAAAGGAAATAAGGGGAAAGAGGAGAGAAGGTAGACGATCGGGGAGGGATTGGGAGAGTAAGGAAGGGAGAGGTGGGGGGGAGAAGGGAGAGAAAAGGGAAAGGGAGAGAGGGAAGAGGAGAGAAGGAGGAAAAAGAGCAGTAGGAAGTGGATGGGGGGAGGGATATGGAGAGAAGGGCGAGGGAGAGGAGAGGGAGAGATGAGGGAGAGATGAGGGAGGGAGAGAGGAGGGAGAGAGAGAAGCAAATAACAATGGCACACAGATGAAGAGGCTGCATATTGAGAGAGAGAGAGAGAGAGAGAGAGAGAGAGAGAGAGAGAGAGAGAGAGAGAGAGAGAGAGAGAGAGAGAGAGAGAGAGAGAGAGAGAGAGAGAGAGAGAGAGAGAGAGAGAGAGAGAGAGATCGTCCTCCCTCCATCTATTTCTCCCTCCTCCTCTCCCTCCCTCTCCCTCCATGTAGCTAATTAAAGGAAATTCGGAGGAGGAAGGAGATGGGACGGCAAGCTCTCCTCCACTGACCTCCTCCTCCACCGGTACTCTCCCTTACTCTCCCTTGCTCTTCCTCATTCTTTTCTTCTCCCTATTTCATATCGCTTCTATTTTTTTTTCATTTCCATCCCATTTTTCGTTAAACTTTTTACTTTCCCTTACTTTCCTATACTCTTCTTTACTCTCCTATACTTTTATCCTCCCTCTTTCTCGTCATTTTTTTTATTTATTTTCATCTCATTTTTCCCTTACTCTTTTTCGTTCACTTCTTACTCTCCTTTACTCTCCTTTACTCTTCACTTTCCTTATTTTAGCTTCCACAGTGCTCCTCTCCTTCGCTTACTTTACCTTCCTCTTTTCCTCTTTTCCTCGACTCCCATTTCTCTTTCCTCTTTTCCTCTCCATTATATGTCTCCTCCTTTACTTTCCTTCTAATTTTTGTCTGTTTTCCTCTTCCCCACAAATTTTTTCTCCCTTTTCTCTCTTTCACATGTACATTTCCTTCTTTCCTCTCCTCCACATATCTCTCTTCCCTACTTTCCTCTCCTCCACATCTTTATCTCTTATTTATTATCTCTTGCAGTCATCTCTCTGTCTCTCCTTCACTCTCTTTCACATATCTCTATCTACTCGTCTCTCCTTGGCATCTCTCTCATATACTTTTCTCTCTACAATCATCTCTCCTTTCTCACTCACCTTCACATATCTCTTCCTACTCACATCTTCGCTCTCCTCCTCTTTCTCCTCTCTCCTACACCCTTCTCTTCAACGCAGTCTCTCTTTCCTCTCTCATTCTTTCTCTTTTCACTCTCTCCGTCACCTCACCCTCTCGCCTCTCTTCAGCTCGTCTCCATAAGCCAGCGAGGATCCTTTGGGCTCCTTTCGCTGTCTTGGTCGATGCTCAGCTGTCGGGGTGAAGACGTTCCTGACGTGGGTGTACCTGAAGGGGGGGGGAGGAGGAGGGGGGGGAGAAGAGTATAGAGGAGTGATTGAGGGAGATTTGGAGGGGAAAGGGGTTGAATATGAGAGAGAGAGAGAGAGAGAGAGAGAGAGAGAGAGAGAGAGAGAGAGAGAGAGAGAGAGAGAGAGAGAGAGAGAGAGAGAGAGAGAGAGAGAGAGAGAGAGAGAGAGAGAGAGAGAGAGAGAGAGAGAGAGAGAGAGAGAGAGAGAGAGAGAGAGAGAGAGAGAGAGAGAGAGAGAGAGAGAGAGAGAGAGAGAGAGAGAGAGAGAGAGGTGAAGTGTGAAGTGTAGTGTGGGGAGGAGGAGGAGGAGGAGGAAGAGGAGGAGGAGGAGGAGGAGGAGGGAGAGAGGGATGAGAGAGTAGAGTGTGAATGGAAATGAGAGGATAAAGGAGGAAAACTAAGAAAGGGTGAGAAAGAGAAAGAGGAAATGAGGCAAGAGAGAGAGAGAGAGAGAGAGAGAGAGAGAGAGAGAGAGAGAGAGAGAGAGAGAGAGAGAGAGAGAGAGAGAGAGAGAGAGAGAGAGAGAGAGAGAGAGAGAGAGAGAGAGAGAGAGAGAATATTAACACTGAGAAAGAAACATCTAAACGAATGAAAAAATAAAACTAGTAATGAAAATAATAAAGAAAACATTACGCGGTATAATTCAAACACGAACTAAAGTGAAAAAAAAGAAAAAAAGAAAAGAAAACGGGAACAAAAAAAACAAAACAAAAATAAAAACAAAAAGAAAACCTCCAATTCGTTATAGAACAGACAAAGAAACAAACGAACAAACAAAAACAACAGCAAAATCAATTCTCACTCACAAACAACTTCCTTTTTATAATTTACTACAAAAAGAAAACAAAACCGAACAACAACAACAACAACAACAACAACAAGAACAACAAACAGAATTTCACTCAGCAATATTTCCATCACTCGGTTTGTGTGTGTGTATGTGTGTGTGTGTGTGTGTGTGTGTGTGTGTGTGTGTGTGTGTGTGTGTGTGTGTGTGTGTGTTTCTCGCTTCGCTTTCCATTTCTCATTTATAGCGCGCGAGGGAGAGGCGAGTGAGAGCGGAAATAGAGGGAGATTAGGAAATGATGATGCAGGGAAGAGGAGGAAGAGGAGGAGGAGGAGGAGGAGGAGGAGGAGGAGGAGGTTTATAGAGGTGTTCACAAGTGGATTATGTTCTCTGAGACTAATAATGGAAAAGGAGAAAGAGATGATTGAAGAGGAGGAGGAGAAAGAGGAGGAGGAAGAAGAGGAGGAGATTGGAAATGTAAAGGACGAGGAATAAGAGAACAGACAAAAAGGGAAATGAAAGAAAAATGAGAATTATAATGAAATAGGAAAACGAGGGTAAGAAAGAAAATGAACAGAAAAAAAAGTTGAACGAGAAAGAGGAAAAAGATGAGAAGGAAAATGGAGTTAAGAAAGAACGAGAGAGAATGAAGAAGAGGAAAACAAATAAGAGAATAAGGCAAGGAAGAGAAATACGAACAGAACGAAGATGAAGAGAAGGAACAGGAAGAGATGGAATATAATAACTATGATAAATGTGAACGAAGAAAGAGGAGGATAAGGAGAACCAAGAGGAGAAGGGACAGGAGGTAATCAGAAATGGAAAGGAGAAAGAGAAGGATTAGCTGGAACATGAGTAACCAACCGCATGACCGCAAGGCACACACACACACACACACACACACACACACACACACACACACACACACACACACACACACACACACACACACACACACACACACACACACAAGCACCGGGCATGACCTGGGCTAATTATACCTGAGTTTTTACCTGGAATGGAACTTTTCAGGGTGGGTGGTTACCTTTAAACGTGTGTGTTGAGAAGGAGGAGGAGGGGGAGGAGTAGGAGGAGGAGGAGGAGGAGGAGGAGGAGGAGGAAAAAGGAGTTTCAGGGTATACCGGTGAATAAATGAAGCGGGGAGAGAGAGAGAGAGAGAGAGAGAGAGAGAGAGAGAGAGAGAGAGAGAGAGAGAGAGAGAGAGAGAGAGAGAGAGAGAGAGAGAGAGAGAGAGAGAGAGAGAGAGAGAGAGAGTTTGATCTAGTTTGTATACTTTCTACTCTCCCTCTCTCTCCTTTGACTCCTTTAACTCTTTTTCTCCCTCTCCCTCTGTCCCTCGTATCCTCTCCTTTCCATGTCTCTTCCTCCTCTCCCTCTTCTCCCCATCACTCCTCTCTCACCCATATCTCCCTCTGTTAACTCTCCCTTCCTGACTCTCCCTTCTCCCTTTAAACTCCCTTTCTGCACGTTACTTCAGGAGTGAGAGTTTGTTATGTATTTTACTCTCCCCAAAACTATCGCATGGAATAACAGGAAGAGAGAATCAGGAGGGAGAGGAAAGAGAGAGGGAGAGGTAATCGGGTGCAGTATGTTAACTCTTCCTTCCTCTCCTCCTCCTCCTCCTCCTCTTCCTCCTCCTCTTCCTTCCGCTGCCTGCTCGCCCTCCTGCATTCTTCCTTTTTCAGTGAGTTTCAGAAAGCAAAACAAACCAGAGACCCACTTTGCGCGCGCACTACTGGGTCGGCTAGGGAGAGGAAGAGGGGAGGGAGAGTGAGGGAGAGTGAGGGAGAGCGGGAGTGCGGGACGAGTCAGGTCACGTGAGGTAAGGGAGAGCAGGGAAGAGAGGGAAGAGAACAGTGGTCGCGCGGTGGCCGGGGTGGAAGGAAGCGTGTTGAGAGAGAGGTCCGTGTGAGGCGTGAGAGAGAGGACGTGAGAGGGGCGTGGCGTTGAACCTCCCTCTCTCTGTCCCCTATTCTTCCTCTCTCCTTATTATCTCGTTCGTGTGATTTTGCGAGTAGGGAAGTTTGATCTCGTGCAATATATCGGTGCCAGAAGTTTGTTACTGTGGAGTCTATCTGGATTTAAGTAAACATAAAGTGATATTGTTTGCGGTGTTCTTGTGCATACTTGGCGGTCCTGTTTGTTTGTGTGAAGTAAAGCGTGACAAGCAAACATGAAGAGTGACATTGTTTTCTGTTTTCCTATTTGATGAAAGTTTGTTAGCGTGAAGTTTAGAATGAGAAACAAACATGAAGAGTGACATTGTTTTCTGTTTTCCTATTTGATGGAAGTTTGTTTGTGTGAAGTTTAGAATGAGAAACAAACATGAAGCGTGACATTGTTTTCTGTTTTCCTATTTGATGGAAGTTTGTTAGTGTGAAGTTTAGAATGAGAAACAAACATGAAGAGTGACATTGTTTTCTGTTTTTCTATCTGGCGGAAGTTTGTTAGCGTGAAGTTTAGAATGAGAAACAAACATGAAGAGTGACATTGTGTGCGGTTATCTTGTGCATACTTTCATGAGCGGGCTTTTTTTTCACATTTGTTTCCTTTTTTTATGCCCTTGAACTGACTCTGCTGTAAAAAAAAAATTCTTGGAAGTTTGTTTAATGTGAAGTTTATAGAGATGCAAACATGAAGAGTGATATTGTTTACGCTTTTCTTCTGCATAGTTGGAGTTTCTGTTTATGTGTTTCTGTGATCGCGAACAGAAAGAGTCGAAGGATATGAAGAATGGTATTGCTTTCTTCCTTTTTTTTTTACAACAAAGGAGACACCTCAAGGGCACAAAAAAAAGGAAACTAATAAAAAAAAGCCCGCTACTCGCTGCTCCTATGTGCATACTTGGCTGCTCTTTTGGTACGATTCTGTGATTGAGGACAGGCGACGAGGGATAAGCTCGTAGTGTAAAAAAAAAAAAAAAAAAAAAAAAAACAGCGTCAGATATTTGGCTTACTTGAAACTTGGAATGACGAAATACAAGAAGGTTTATATGTTTTACTTCTGTGTTGTCAGTTGGTGGTAAAACAAGACAACTGACTGTGTGTTGGGCTGATATAAGATAATGAAATTTGGTGTTTGTTTTGTTTGGCTTCTGTGGATTTAAAACTGAAAACAAACAGGGCGATTATTACTGTTTACTTTGGTGTTGGTAGTAGGAGGCAAACAAGACATTTTATACACACTGTTTGTACAAATGGAATGTCTCTAATTGTGTCGGGAATGTTGTGTTTTCATGTTTGTTTGTGTGAATTTTAGTGGGAAGACAAACACGAAGATGGTTTAGTGTTTATATAAGTGTTGTGAATACTTTGCAAACAAGAAATCAAATAAGAACTATGTGTGTGTTGGATTGACGGTGCTGCATCCAGAGGGTATTTGAGTTCGTTTGTGTGTTGCGTGAGAAAACAAATGAAGGTTAATAATGTTTAGCGTTGTGTTGGGATTACATGGCAACAACAACAACAACAAAAAAAAAGAAAGACCTAATGTGTGTGTTGGGCTGACGTATGACACCCATTTCATTGTGTTCGTTGTGTTGCGTGAAATTCAGTGTTAACGGACGAAATTAGTTTTGTGTTGCGAGTTCGTTACTTGACAAACAGGAAAACAAATTAATAGTGTTGGTGTGTTGCGTTGCGGATTTCACCTCCAGGAGTTTGCTTGTTTTTGTTTGTTTGTTTGTTTGTTGATGTTGGTGTGAGTTGTGTGAAGTTCGGAATGGGCAATCACACACACACACACACACACACACACACACACACACAGAACCCTCCCACCCACCCACACATACACGCACCCCCACCTACCCCCACCCCCCATATAACCTAACCCCCTCCCCCTTCACACAGAACCTTACCACCCTTCCCCCCATAAACACAACCCACAGAATCCTCCCTCCATACCCCGAACAGAACCCCCCCTCCCCCCACCACACACACGCGCCCCCCCTCCCCCCCCACACGCACATTTGTTTGGTGTTGTCCAGTACTTTGCAAACAAGAACAGTCTGTGGAACCACGAGACAAGGGCGTCCCTCGTGTAATATAAATGTAAATGCTGCACACACACACACACACACACACACACACACACACACACACACACACACACACACACACATGAAACTTAGTCCACGTGTGTGAATTTTGCTGTTTTTTGTGTGTGTGAATAGTGACGAAGGAATAAAAAGGTGGAGGGGAAAAAAAAAAGGAAAACAGAATGAAATACGTTGCTTAGTGAAATATGATAAAGCAAGATAATGATGCTGAGGGAAATTACTCTTGAGCACTCCTTTGTGGACGCGAAGGAAAAAATATAAAGTAAAAATAGACTTAATTGGTGAATCACAGCGACAGTAATAGAATAATCGTCGCGCGTTTTGCCTTAGAAGAAAAAACTTGTTGAGTGAAGTCACCCTTGGATGTAATTATGAGCGAGGAAACATGTGTCGTGCTCTTACGAGTTTTCTAATAATAATAATAATGATGATGATAATAATGATAATAATAATAACAATAATAGTAATAACAACGAGGCTGCTGCTGCTGATGACTATGAAGAGGCTAGAAACAGTCTTATTTTTTTTAATGTTTTTTTGTTATTTTTATCGACAATATTTTTTTGTTAAAGTTATATATGGTGATTATTCATTATTGATCTTTTCCTTCTTCCCTTCGTATTCTGTCTGCCTATCTGTCTGCCTGTCTGTCTGTCTATTTGTTTGTTTGTCTCTTCCCTTCTTTCTCTTTTTCTTTTTTTTGTCTGTCTGTTGCTCTCTCTTTTCCCTTCCTTCATTTTTTTCTGTGTTTGTCTGTCTGTCTCTTCCTTTCGTCCTCTTATTTTCTTTCTGTCTGTCTGTCTATTTGTTTGTTTGTCTCTTCCCCTCTTTCTCTTTTTCTTTCTTTTTGTCTGTCTGTTGCTTTCTCTTCCCTTCCTACTTCTTTTTTTCTGTGTTTGTCTGTCTGTCTCTTCCTTTCGTCCTCCTATTCTTTCTTGCTGTCTGTCTGTCGTCCCTTCCTTCTCTCTTCTGTCTGTTTGTGTGTCGGTCTTCCCTTATACATCATCTTTCTTCTTATTTGTCTGTCTTGCTTTTTTTCCCTTTTTTATTCTTTTTCTTTTTTTACTTTTTTTTAGTTGTGGGAACGTGTCCAGCTTGATTATATCCCACAAGCAGAGGCAAAAACAGTAAGAGAGAGAGAGAGAGAGAGAGAGAGAGAGAGAGAGAGAGAGAGAGAGAGAGAGAGAGAGAGAGAGAGAGAGAGAGAGAGAGAGAGAGAGAGAGAGAGAGAGAGAGAGAGTATAAATGCACCGTGTTATGACGTAATTCCTGGTGACAAACGGATAATTGTGTTTACGGAGCGACTGATGAAAAAAAGAGAAAGAAAAAACACACGAGAAAAATGCTGCGAGTCTGTTTCTGTATTGTGTTTCTTTTTTGTTTTGTTTTTGTTTTTGTTTTTGTTTCTTTTTTGTGTTGCAGAGGAAATGTTCGTCTTGTTGTGTTGCTTTGATGGAATTTTGGACGCAGTTTCTTTTGTATGAGTGTGTTTGTTCGTTTGTTATTTTGTGCTTGCTTTTGTGTTGTGGTTTGTTTTGTTGTGTGTGTGTGTGTGTGTGTGTGTGTGTGTGTGTGTGTGTGTGTGTGTGTTGCCGAAGTTTGTTTGTGAAAAGTTTGTGGTTTCGCGTTTCACAATTTTCTTCTCCTTTTCTTTGTTTTCTTCCTTTCGTTTTTATGTTCTTGCTTATTATGACATTGTATTTTCTTTCTTTTGAGTTCTTCTTTCTTTTCCTTTCATCAAAAGTCTCTGGTTTCGTGTTTTGGTTTGACATTTTTTTTTTACCTTTTCTTTTTATATTATTCTTTCTTTCTCATTTGTAATCTGTGGTTTGAGCCGTTGTTTCTTTTTTCTTTTTTTTCTTTCTCTTTTTCTTTTCTTTTTCTTTTCTTTTTCTTTTCTTTCATATTTAAAAATCAAAGACTGGTTTTATGTGTCAGTGGGACCTTTTTTTATCTCCTTTTTTTTTTCTAACCAAAGTCTGCGGTTTCGGTCGGCGGTGTGGCCTTATTCTTTGCGGTTTTCCTTTCCTCACTTTTCCTTTTCATTCTTTTCTTCTATTTGTTTTGTCCTCGTATCAAATATCTGTGAATTCGGGAGCTTGTGGGGTCTTTCTTTCACTTCATCCCCTTTTCTTTCTTTTCCTTTTCATTCTTTTCATTTACTTTCCTTACCCTCCTATCAAGTGTCTGTGAATTCGCGTGCTTGTGGTTCCTCTTTTTTCCTCGTACCCTTCCTATTCTTTCTCCTTTTATCTTTTTTGTTCTCTCCTTTCTTTTCTTTAGTGTTATGGATTTCAGGGTCTGCTCGAAGTCTGCGGCGATGTTGTTCTTAAAGCCGAGCGATCGTCCCTTGCGGCGGCCTGTGTGTGTTGCCCTTGTGTTGCCTTCTTGCCTTAAAAAAAAAATCCTTGGGTGTTGCTTAAGCGTATTGAGGGTGTTGCTTATATTGGTTGCGTTAGAACAGATGGCAAACTTCAAATACTTCCTTCGTTGTTGCGTGTGTGTTTTGAGAATGTTGCAGATCTGTGTTGGGTTAGACTAGACGACAAACTTCTAAAACTTCCTGGGGTGTTGCATAAGCGTACTGTGTGTTGCAAATGGATGTGTTAGACTAGGTGGCAGACTGTAAACGCTTCCTTGGATGTTGTGTGTCCGTATTGAGTGTGTTGCAGATTTATGTTGCGCTGGACTAACAAGTTTTACAGTAATGAAGTCAGCTTAAGGGCTAGAAACAAACAAACAAACAAAAAGAACACAAAAGCCCGATGGTAAACTTGAAACACTTCTTTTGGTGTTGCGTGTCTAGAGAAGGTGAGGACGAAGGGAAAGAGGGGATGGGGGAGAGGGGGGGACAGCAGCAACACTCGGGTGGCTCTCAGCAGGTGTTGCGATGGATGGGAGTGTTGCAGGTGTTTCCGCCTTCACCTGTGGCACCTTTGTATTGATTCAGGTGGCATTAGTGTTGGTGCTCGCCCGCCCGCCCGCTGACACTCCATACATCACCCACACGTGCCTACCCCGCTGCATCCCCCTACTTTACACCTTCATCCTGCCCTCCCTCCCTGCTCTACACCCCCACCCAGCCCCCCCTCAGCCTGCCCCTCTCAGCCTGCCTCCACCCATCCTCCCCCCTACCCTGGATACGCTTCAAAACAGTACCTTCATACATTACACCGTCCACTTACGCCGTCTACTTACACTCTCACTTATACCCTCCACTCTGCTCCACCGCTCCACCCGGAAATAGGTTAGGTTGGGTTGGGTTAGATTTGGGTAGGTTTGGTTAGGTTAGATTATATTAGGTTAGGTTAGGTTAAGTATGCAGGTAGGCTATGTTAAGTTAGGTTAGACTAGATTATATTAGATTAGGTTAGGTTAGGTTTGGTTTGGTTAGATTATATTAGGTTAGGTTAGGTTAGGTTAGGTATGCAGGTAGGTAGGTAGAAAGGAAAACAGGTAAGAACGCAAGAATACAGGTAAAGGTATTTCTAGGCGCTCATGTAGCCTCGTTAACGTCATTAGTATCGGAGGAGAGAGGACGAAAACGGTAGATGGATTAGAGAAGATGAGGGAGGAAGGAAGAGGAGTGGGAGAGTGGAGACGGAGGAGGGGAGGGTGGAAGAGAGCAGAATTGGAGACAAGAAGAGGAGGAGGAGGAGGAGGAGGAGGAGAAAGTAAAAGTGAAGGGAAACATGACAGCGAGAGGGAAAGGAAGGAAGGAGGAAGGGATTGGTGAGAGGCGAGAATAGAGGAAGAGGGAAACAAACAAGACAGGGAGAGAGAAGAACCCCTCCCCCATCCCTCCCCCCCTCCCCCCCACCAAAAAGACACGCAAATTGGTGGAAACTTGCGTGTGTCTCTTTTTCCACCACTTTTTTTTCTGTTGCTTGTGAGGAGAAAGTTTGGATGTGGCGAGAGGAAGTTAGTCTAATGGGCAGGTTTGGGCGAGGCGAGCTGAAAGGGGAGTGGGTGAGGGGGGAGAGGGGGGAGGGGGGTTGATAGAGTGTTGAGGAGGGAGGGTAGAGGGGCCAAATAGAGGTGTGGAGAATTTGGGAAGGGGTTGGGAGGTTGATGGAGTAATGGAAAGGGGCTGGGGGAGGGGTTGTAGGTGGGGGGAGGTTGAATGAGTGAGGAGGATGAGTGGGGGAGGAGTCAGGGAGGGAGGGTGGAGGGGAGGAAGGGAAGAGGAGGTGGGGGGTGAGGGAGGGAGGGAGAAGAGGAGGAAAGTGTGTTGATGCTCATAATCTCTTATTTATTATTGCTTTTTTAGGGTGCGTGGGTGCGTTTGTTTATATTTATTCAGCTCGTTTCTTTATTTATTACTTATTCACTTATTTACTCATTTTTTGTCATTACCATACCTTCATTTTTACATATATTCATTCATTTTCTTTAGTCTTCGTTGCGCCTGTTCATTGTTTTGTCTGTTTTTTTTGTGACTTTTCCCCAGTTTGTTTTCCTCACCTTGTTTTCCTCGTTGCTTCTGTTCTTCGTTCTGTTTTCCTCTTGGTTCCTGTTGTCCTTTATCTGTTTTCTCGTTGCGTCTGTTCATTGTTTTGTCTTTTTTTTATTGTGACTTTTCCCCCCCAGTTTGTTTTCCTCACCTTGTTTTCCTCGTTGCTTCTGTTCTACGTTCTGTTTCTCTTAGTCTGTTTTCCTCGCCGTGTCTGTGTTCCTCGAAGCCTTTGCAAGCGTCGCGTCGTGCTCAGCGGCGGGTCAGCGGCCTCGTCAGCGGCGGGGCGGCGGTGTGCTGAGCCTCGCAGGGGACGCTAATCAAGTTGGGGCCGCGCCTTTGATTGACGTGCCGCCCCTTGACGCTGTTTACACGGGGCAGGGAGGAGGCGATGGGGCGAGAGTGACGGGGAGGTGCGGGGAGGGGCAGGGAGGGGTGGGGAGGGGCGGGGGCATGGGTTGAGTGGGTGAAGGGAATAGAAAGGCGATTGATAGGGGTGAGATGGAGGAAGAATGGGGTGGTGATGGACGGAGAGGGGCGATGAGGGGTGGAGGGGAGTGTTGGAGTGTTGGAGGGGCGCGGGGAGAAAGGATGAGTGAGTGGGTGAAGGGGATAGAAAGGCGGCTGATAGAGATGAGGAAGCGGAGGAGAGGGGTGAGAGGGTGAAAGGCGAGGGGCAGGAAGGATAGGGGTAGGGAGACAGAGATGGGGGAAGAGTGGGTGAAGTGGGAGAGAGGCGACTGACAGAGATGAGGAGGCGGAGGAGAGGGGTGAGAGGGTGAAAGGAGAGGGGCAGGGAGGATAGGGGTGGGGAGACAGAGATGGGGGAAGAGTGGGTGAAGGGAGAGAGAGGAATCGGAATGGGGAATGAGAAGAGGGGAGAGGGGAAGCCGATGGGGTGGAGATGCCGCGGAGAAATGGGGAAAAGAAATGGGGAACGGGTGGCATAGGTGGTTAAAGGGAGAAAGGGAAACATACAAGGGTGGTAGAAGAGTTAAAGGGGGAATAGGGAGAGCTGTTAAAGGGAGGGAGAGATCACATAGCAAGGTTGTGGTGAAAAAGTGAAGGGAGAGAGAGAGAGGGAAAGGGGGATGGGAACACTTTGATAGGGGTGTCGAGGGGGCCAACAGTAACAGGCATGATGGATGAAGGGGGAGATGGGAAGGTGAGAGAGAGAGAGAGAGAGAGAGAGAGAGAGAGAGAGAGAGAGAGAGAGAGAGAGAGAGAGAGAGAGAGAGAGAGAGAGAGAGAGAGAGAGAGAGAGAGAGAGAGAGAGAGAGAGAGAGAGAGAGAGAGAGAGGCAGGTAAGAGTGAGAGAGAGAAGGACAGGTGATACGGGACTTTTACCAGGTGAGGGGGACGGGTTAGGCGAGGTTAGGTTAGGTTAGGGAGAGGCACAGGTGAGGGGAATATTTACCTGGTGTTTGATGGCTGATGGGCGGGCCAGGTGTGTGCGGGGGAGGACAGGTGAGGCGGGGACTTACTTTTTACCTGTTCCGCCTGACGAGAGTGTAAAGGCAACGTTTAGGTATTGAGTTATAGCGAAGGGGAGTCAGGCGATGCAGGAAGGGAAAGGGAAAAAAATGAAGCGATGAAATAATTAAGTTGAAGTGGAGGGAAACAAAAATAAAAGTGGTTTGAAAGGTTGAAATATTGAAAACTACAATAAGCAAGAAAGTATGTGGGTGAAAGAAGGTTACACTATTTTGATTTTACAAATAAAGAAAGAACGAAGGGAAAAAATATATTAAAGTGAAAGAATGTAAAAAATGAATGCTTTGAAAGGTTGAAATATTAAACACTGCGCTGACCGACAAAGTGGAATGGGAAAGAAATACTTAAACTTTTTTCATAATTCGAATAAAACAAAAGCAATGAAATACAACGAAATGAAGGAAGTATCAATATAATAAAAAAAAACCAGGTTGAAATATTTAGCCATTCAATAAGCAAGAAATAACAATTCTCAAAAAAGGTTCCACTATTTGAATTTCACGAATGTAACAAAAACAAAAGGGCACATCTCCTCCCGAAATTGACTTCTCTTTCGGCCAATCCTTTCCAATCTTTTTAGGGGTAGTAAGTAGCAGGCTTTTTTTTTCATTATTGTTTTATTTTAAGCCCTTGATCTGTCCCCTTTGCTGTAAGAAAAAACGAATGATAGAAAAAAGAAGTGGTATTCAATGTAATTTATTCTTTTCAACGGAAGAACGAGGAATACAATCTGACGGTGATCCTGCAATACGATAGAACAAAAAACAAAACAAAACAAAACAAAACAACAACAAAAAAACAGCACGAAAGAAAAAAAAGAAGGTATCATCATAATCTAATCTTTCCAACGAAGGTACAAAGCGAGGAACAATCTGACGGGGACCCTGAAGAAGGTGAGAAGCGGACAGTCTTGCGGGTGCTTGTTCGACACGGGATTACGGGGCGAGGGAGGGGGGGAGGGTCGCGCCGGAAGAGGGGACGAGAGGGAGGAGAGAGGGACCAAGGAGAGAGAAGGCGAGGGAGAGACGGAGGTAAGAAGGGCTAAGGATCCGGATCATAGGAGGGAAGAAATCTGGCGTCCGGTGCATCGATTGAGGGTTCTGAGGCGATTCGGATGACAGACTGGAGTGATTTTGTCCACTGTTGTCTTCTTGTGGTCTTGTCTTACTGTTGTTGTCTTCTTACGATCCTGTATTGTCTTCTGACCATCCTGTTTTGTTGTCTTCTTCTGGTCCTGTCTCGTTGCTGTCTTCATATGATTCTGTTTTGTCTCCCTACGGTCTTCTCTTTATCTATTACTTATTCACTTATTTACTCGTTTTTGCTATAATACCTTCATTTTTACATATATTAATTAATTTTGTTTAGTCTTCATTGCGTCTGTTCATTGTTTTGTCTGTTTTTTTTATTGTGAATTTTCCCCTCAGTTTGTTTTCCTCACCTTGTTTTCCTCGTGTTTTCTTGTGTTCTTGTCTTATGATCCTGTTTTCTTTTTGTCTTCTCGCGTGTCATCCTCTTAACTGAACAAAAGGAGGCAGAAGAATGGCTTGAAAAGAATCAATTAGAGATTACAAGAGTTTTCATTACTTCGCTAGCACTGAAAACATTAAAAAACGTCTGTAATGTATATAAACCAAATATATAGTGCAAGGAACCTAGAAAACCAATGTGTGTAAATCATTAAAATGAAAAGAAAACCAAATATATAGAAAAGTGAAACGGTCTTGTCTCCGTGTTGTCCAAATTTCAAGAGTAAAACGTCCACTCTTCTAAGGTAGGCAGAGTCGAGCGCGGACCCTTCAGGCCAGCATTGAACACCTGTGAGTCGCCGGTCATCGGGTTAGCGCTCTGTTTGCACGCTTTTCCATGTCGAGGCTTCAGCATTAGCAAGGGAAATAGGGGGCGCCGGGCCGAGGTGATCCTGGGGTGTGTGGGGGGAGGGGGCGACGCTATGCAGATGAGCCTCGCTAATGTAAATGATCCCAAAGTCGGCTGGCCAGTTTTCCTGTTGTTTTAGGGCGACGCGAGGCAAGGGGCAGCTGGGCGGTTGGGTCTTCTGCGTGGGTTGGCTTCTTTCCGTGGTATAGGCGTTTAGGGTTATATTTTCATTTCTTTTAGGTTTATATCTCGTTTAGGTTTGTATTTTCATCTCTTTTTAGGTTTACATCTCGTTTAGGGTTATATTTTCATCTCTTTTAGGTTTGTATTTCCATCTTTTAGGTTAATATCTCGTTTAGGTTTATATTTTCATCTCTTTTAGGTTTGTATTTCCATCTTTTAGGTTAATATCTCGTTTAGGTTTATATTTTCATCTCTTTTAGGTTTGTATTTTCATCTCTTCGGTTTATATCTCGTTTAGGTTTATATTTTCTCCTGTTTTGGTTGATATTTTCTTTACTCGATCCTTCCTGGCGGCGTTACTTGATGCTCGTGGCGAAAAACTCGATGTGCGGGTGGAGGAGAGGGTTCAGTATATCTGGTCGGTTCTTCCTCCTGCCTGTGTTGGGTTCCTCTTATGGCATAGGCGGCTGTCTGGGTTGATGTTTTCTTTACTTGATTCATGTTTGAGGCGAAATGCTTGGTGTAAGTGAAAGGAGTTGAGTCTAGTTGCTGCAATGGTCCTGTTCTTTTTTTTTTTTCTTTTTTTTTTACAGTAAAGGAGATAGCACAAGGGCACACAAAAAAAGGAAACTAAAAAAAAAAAGCCCGCTACTCGCTGCTCCTGTAAAGAATCCGAAGAGGTGGCCGAAAGAGCAGTCAGTTACGTGAGAATGTGTATATATGTCTTAGAGTTTGATGTTTTTGTATTTAATCAGTCCTCGTTTAGAGAGGTGGAATATAAGGTGGAGTGAGGAGGTTGAGGGGAACTGAATCTGTTTGCTAATCCTCCTCCTCGTCTTTCTACTGCTCCCTCTGCGCCTCCTGCTCCTCCTCCTCCTCCTGCAGCATCAACTTTATAGGGTGTTGAATCCTCCTTAAGCGGCGGGGAGTTGGGTTATTCATGGGTCAAGTTTAAGTCGCCCACATCCCGTCTTGTTGGGTTTAGGGAGTTGAATCCGGCTGCTAATTCTCCTCCTGCATCGTCGGGTTTTAGGGTGTTAAGTCTTTAGCCGGCCGTGAGGGGGGGAGGAGGGGGAGGGTGCAGGTAGTCCTTTCTTATGGGTTATTCATAGGCCAATTCTAAGTCTAAGGCGCCGGGACCGTCTTGTTGGGGCCTTGGGAGGGGCTTCAAAAGGGAGGGTCAGGGAGTGTGCGAGATGGGCCCCGCATTGGATTGGGCCTCTCTGAACGCTACTTCTTTTCCCTTTATTCTATTGCACCAAATGTTTCTGACAGAACTGGATTAGGAAAGCTTTTGAGGCCCGCGACGTGGAGAGCGTGTGAGTGTGTTGAAGTGTTTGTGTTGCGGCGGACAAGAAACACGTGGCGCGGATGCCGATCGATCTGTGACGCTGCGAGGCACTGATGCAGGGGGCGAGGTGACCTGAGACTGGCAGGTAACGGAAGGAGGGAAGTGATGGGATATTGCCGAGATATAAGGTGGAGAGTGGCCTGAGGGTGACGGGAGAGCGCGAGGAATTGGAACCTTATTAAGAAGTGCAAGGAACCAACTGCATCTGTGTTAAGAAGAGACTTGAAATTGGCCAGAAGGAAGAGAGTAAAAAAAATAACCAATTACTTTAACAGGAAACATGACGAAGCGGGTTGAGAATTAACAAAAAACGAAGGGAAAAACGGAACAGGAAGCGACTCAAACTTGGTTAGAACGAAGAGGTTGAAAAGAAACTAATTGTGTGTTCTGAAAAATGAAAACATGAAACGACTTTGAAACTAACAAGAGCAAAGATAGCAAAAAAGGATGAAGCAACTCGAAATAGACTAGGACAAACGAAGTAAAAAAAAGAAACCACTTATGTTTACAGGAAAATAAGAAAAGAACCCGAAACGACTTTGAAACTAACCAAAAAAACAAAAAAACCGAAGAAAATAACGAATTAGAAATTAAACTCTAAGAAAAATCACATCTACACACAATAACCAACTCCAGGAGGCCCCAAATACGCACTGAGCTTTAGGCCAAGGTCGTACCATGGATAGGATAGGCCCTCTGGTGGCGGGGCCCGAAGTCTGGCACGCCGCCCTCTGCGTCCGCCGGGCCCAGCACCTCGCAGCCTTGTCCCGACTATGATGTTACGGGTCTGTGTTGCATGGATACCGAGAGTCAGAGTGTTGAGAGTGGAGACAGTGACGGGTTGAGGGGTGTGAGGGTCTGAGAGTGAGGGAGAGGAAGGAAGGAAGGAAAGAAGGAAGGAAGTAAGAAAGGAGGGAAAGAAAGGAGGAAGGCAGGGATGTGAGTGCTATCTGCGGTGAGGAAAGCTGATGGAAATGTGAGTAGGAACCTGAAAAAAGTGAAAAAAAAGTGATCGTAAGAGTGCATAGCTTGTCAAGGAGAGAAAGAAAGGAAGGAAAAGAGGAAAGGCAATGAGAAAGTGATCTTGGGAAAAGGAAACTAACTGGAAATAAGCGAATCCATACCTGGAAAGGGAAGCAAAATTAATGGAAGAGGAAAAACCGTGAGAAAGTGTTTACCGACTGAAGGAAAAGTAAGAAAGGATCCAAAGAACTGAGATCGAAGGTGAGGTGCAGAGTTATCAAAAAGAAGGAAGAAGGAAACGAGGAAAGGAAAGCAAGGCAAGGCAAGGTGTGAGTGAGTCCGTGAGTGAGTGATCCGTGCGTGGAGTGGCTCAGAGCGTGACGTAATGGGATGCACATGTCCAGGCCAGGGCGAGAAGCATGTATCGCGAGAGGAGCGTGGGCAGCAGGCTTCTCTGGACGGGGCACACGCCGGGTCCCAAGACAAAGAAGGTGAGTAGAGGGAGGTGGAGGAATGAAAACACCTTGGGATCTAACTTGAAGGGAGCCATGATACTGATCTGAGAATGCACCAAGAATGTGTTGAAAATTTACTTAGTCTATGAATGGAATATTATTTTTTTGTTTCTTTTCGTCTATTTGTCTCCTACTGTGTTCTGCCTTATTGCAAACACCTTGGGCTCTTTAACTTGAAGGGAGCCATGATAGTGTTCTAAAATGTACCAAGAATGTGTTAAATAATTACTTAGTCTATGAATGGAAGAATATTTTTTAGTTTCTTTTCGTCTATTTGTCTCCTACTGTGTTCTGCCTTATTGCAAACACCTTGGGCTCTTTAACTTGAGCGGCGCCATGATACTGATCTGAGAATGCACCAAGAATGTGTTGAAAATTTTTATTAGTCTATGAGTGGAATATTATTTTTTACTTTCTTTTCGTCTATTTTAAATGAGGAATGGTACTGTCTTTTTTTTTTTTTACAGCAAAGGAGACAGCACAAGGGCACACAAAAAAGGAAACAACAATATAAAAAAGTCTGCTACTCGCTGCTCCTGTCTCCTACTGTGTTCTGCCGTAATGTTAACTTCTTGGGCTCTTTTACCTGAGGAAGGCCGTGGTACTGATCTAAGAATATGTGGATGGTACTCTGCTTTGAATTGCTCTTCGTCGCTTTTACTCAGAAGAAAGCTATGATGACCTTCTTGTCTCTTCTCAAACACAGAAATAAAACTCTACGGTGTTTTCCCATATGAATAAATTACTTTTCCTAACTTTGTATGGGGTAATCTTCCTCTCCCTTCCTGTATTTCCACGACCAATTCCACCCATCTTCGTCGCTTTTACTCAGAAGAATGGTATGATAACCTTCCTGTCTCTTCTCAAACACAGTAAAAAAACTCTACGGTGTTTTCCTATATGAATAAATTACTTTCCTAACTTTGTATGGGGTAATCTTCCTCTCCCTTCCTGTATTTCCACGACCAATTCCACCCATCTTCGTCGCTTTTACTCAGAAGAATGGTATGATAACCTTCCTGTCTCTTCTCAAACACAGTAAAAAAACTCTACGGTGTTTTCCTATATGAATAAATTACTTTTCTAACTTTGTATGGGGTAATCTTCCTCTCCCTTCCTGTATTTCCACGACCAATTCCACCCATCTTCGTCGCTTTTACTCAGAAGAATGGTATGATGACCTTCCTGTCTCTTCTCAAACACAGTAAAAAAACTCTAGGGTGTTTTCCTATATGAATAAATTACTTTCCTAACTTTGTATGGGGTAATCTTCCTCTCCCTTCCTGTATTTCCACGACCAATACCACCACAACCCCCCCATAAAACAACTCTACGGATATTTATCATGATGTTTTATTACACTATTAACTGTATGGTGTAGTCTTCCTGTCCCTTCCAGTACTTTCACTACCTCCACCACCACCACCACAATCACCAACAACCATCACTCCCACCCTTCCCGAATCCCATATTGACGGCCCCCCAACCCCCCTAAAATACAGAAGCCCCCAGGGAGCGTCGCCCCTGAAGGCTTCCCCCACCACACAAAAAAGTAAAATGTTGGTTCCAAATGCTCACGCTCCATAAATCTAACGAGGCTGTTACATATTTTGCGTTTGAATTGAGCGTGGCGGCGGCGGTGTGGTGGTGGTGGTGGTGGGGTTAGTAATGGTGTTAGGTGACTGAGGGGAAGGTGAGTGATGTTAGTAGTAGTGTAAGTATGTGAAAAGAAAAGTAAGAAAGAAAAAGAAGTGAAGAAAAGAAGGGGTGAGGGAAAAAAAATGATGAGTGATGGAGACTTAAGAGAAAAGTGAGTGAAGTGTAAGTGCGATAAAAAATAAGTAAGAGTAGATGAGAATAAGAAAGAAAGAGTTAGGAGTGAGGGAGAGTGGGAAGTAATGATGAAGTGGACGCTGGGAGAGGGGAGAAGGTGAGAGAGAAGGGGAGAGTGAGAATAATGTCAATGAGAGCGCACGTATTAAAAAACAAGAGTGAGAGGATCAGAGTGAGAGTAGAAGCCAGTAAGAAAGAATGAGTTAGGGAGAATGGGGAAGGGCAAAGAGCAAAAGGGAGTGAAAGTATAAAGTGAGAGAGTGATGTTAGTGAACCTGTAAAATGTTAAGGAACCCATAACTCAGAGTCACAGTAAGAGTGGAAGAGAATTAGAAAGACAGAATATGGGGTATGGGAGAGTGGTAAAAGGGAAAGGGGAGTAAGAGGACGGAGAGTATATTGTAAAAGAGAGTCAGTCAACACAATAGACTTGGTAGTTTAGGATAGTGCAACGGAGAGAGAGTGAGAGAGGGAACAGTGGAGTAAGGGAAAGAATGGGACAGGGAGAGGAAATGTAAGAGGATAAGAGGGAGGAGAGTGGACAAGGGACACATTGTAGAGCTTAGGGAATCGCAAGGGAGGAGAGTAGGGCGACAGGGGGTAGGGGATATGAGTGGGGTAAGAGGGGGAGGTGAAAAGGCTAGGGGGAAGGAGAAGCGTAAGGGATGTGCGTAAAAATCGCTATTCTGCGTAATTTTAGGGAACATTGATTATAAATATTCGCTTGTAACGCCCGATTGCTGTGTTCTGTCAAGCTGGTGCCGGTGAACATATATTTCCCGTGTGTGTGTGTGTGTGTGCGTGTGTGTGTGTGTGTGTGTGTGTGTGTGTGTGTGTGTGTGTGTTCATATTTTAATTGAGTTCTTTGTCGCTGCTATATTGGTGTGGCGTTCATATTGTTGCTGTTGTTATTGTTGTTATTGTTTTATTGTATTGGTTTTAAATGGTCTCTCCTCGCTTGACTTTTTCATTGCCGTGAATGTGAATATTTTTATCTTTGCTTTATTTTATTTGTTTTGAGCCGAAAAGTAATTTAATCACTTCATTTTTCACGGTGGACACAATGCAGTGCACACACACACACACACACACACACACACACACACACACACACACACACACACACACACACACACACACACACACACACACACACACACACACGAGAGTTCCATTATTCACAAGACAAACAGAAAAAAAACACCAAACTATTAATTATTCAGGTTGTTAAAGAAACAAAAGAAATGGTAATAACGAGACGGAGGAAAAAAAATAACATGATCTCCATAATGGTAGTTTTTTCCTTCTCTTTTTTCCCTCCGTTTTGAAGAGAGGAGGGAGGAAAAAAGGACTGTTAGAATAGCAACAAGTTTCTCCCTTGCTTTTTATTTTCCTCCTCTTCCTCTCCTTCCTTTCCCTCCTCTTCCTTCTTCTTCATCAAATAATTTGTCATCCGTTTTTCTCTTTTTCACGAATTTCACAACAAAAACAACGCTACCAACAACAACAACAACAGTAATAACAATACCACTACTACTAACTACTAACTACTGCTACTACTACTACTACTACTACTACTACTACTACTACTACTACTACTTCCACTACTACTACTACTACTACTACAACTACTACTGATGATAATAGTAATAACATCAGCAACAACAACAAAACAAAAGCGTAAGCAGAGCCGGACCTAAGGTCGTCGGGGCGTGCGGTAAAGGAGAGCAGCGGGCGTGCGGTGTGCGGTCACGGTGGCTTATTGTGCCGCGGTCCGGGGGTCGCCTTACCGCAGGTGTGTCTTTGTTGGGTCACCTGAGCGAGCCGAGATTGGCCCCTCAAGATGCCTAATATAGTGGCCGGGAAGGTGATACTGTGGCTTATAGGGGACGAGAAGGGAGGAAGATTATTATGGTGAGAGAGAAGATGAAAAATGGGGAAAGGGGATCCCTTCTTTGGCAGCCATGTGGTGAGTGCCAATACTATAGTCAAATTAAGAAAAAAATAGACAAATTCATGGATAGTGTTGTTAGGTGGGATTAACATAAGAACATAACGTAAGGAGTCTGCAAGAGGCCTATACAAGGCAGCTCCTGTAAATCTACCCCCACCTTACCTCACTATCCATGAATTTATCCAACCTCTTCTTGAATGTACCTATGGTATTGGGACACACAACATGACTGCCAAGCCCGTTTCCCAAGGCTAGGTTGCTTAGGCCTACTGTCCTCTTGCAGATTCTTATTTTCTTATGTTCCTTCCTTCCTTCCTTCCTACCTACCTTCCTTCTCCTTCCTTCCTTCCTTCGTTCTTTTATTCCTTACGTATTTCTTCCTTCTTTCTTCAGTCCTTTCCTTACCTATAATGTGTGTGCCTACCTGTACTCCTTCCTTTCTTCTTCTCTACCCTACACTCTCCCTTCTTTCCCCTACCTTACCTCCCTTTCCCCCTCCCGTACGCTCCCTACCTCCCTCCGGCCTACCTTTCCTCCTTTCCCTTCCTCCTCATCTTTACATCCCTCACCTCCTCCTTCTTTCCCTCACCTTCTTCTCTCCCTTGACTCCCTCCCTTCCCTCGTTTGCCTCTCCCCCGCCTCCCTTACCTCCCTCTCTGCCTGCGGGCCCACGGTGTCTGCCTTTCATTAGTATGCAAATGTGTGTGTCGGGACGGCGAGAAGCAGCCAATTAGTTGAAGGCTTTTCCGCCCTCAGCCACCCAGCGCCGGCATCGAATTATGATTGGTTTTCCTCCGACTGGATTAACGCACGTGATTGGCCAGTCGCCGCTCGTCATTTATCGCCGGATTTGGTGCTAGATGGGCGTACTGGTGTGAAGTGAGGGGGGTTGGTGGTGGTGGTGCTATTGTGTGTTTTGTCGCTCTGATTTTTTTTTACAGTGTGTATGTTGATGTTTTTGGTTTTGTTGAATTTAATCGTTTTTTTGTTTTTTTTCTCTAGTAACCAAAGTGATCTGGTTCTTTATTCTTTGTATGTCAGTTTTGTAGTCAAAGGATTCTTGTATATTTCTTTTATCTTCATCTGTACAGTAGAGTTATTGAAAAAGTGAACAAAATACAAATAAAGAATAATCTACTCCTACCACTACTACTACTACTACTACTACTACTACTACTACTCTCACTCCTATCCCTCCTCCCTATCCTCTCCCTTCCCTTTCCTCCGCTTCCCTTCTGCTCCTCTCACTTCCCCTTCCCTTCACTTAGTTAGGCAAGCTTGGGCAGCCTCCAGGAATATATTCTAACTTGGAAAACTATATTATCGTAGGAAGCTAATGGGAAGGCGATCTGAGTGTTCCTTGAGTTAATTATACATAGAGAGAGAGAGAGAGAGAGAGAGAGAGAGAGAGAGAGAGAGAGAGAGAGAGAGAGAGAGAGAGAGAGAGAGAGAGAGAGAGAGAGAGAGAGAGAGAGAGAGAGAGAGAGAGAGAGAGAGAGAGAGAGAGAGAGAGAGAGAGAGAGAGAGAGAGCAGGAGAGGGATGGATAAGTGATGTCTGTTTTCAGTCTGAGGTTTTGCAGACTCCACCTTTCCTATAGTTTCTGGAGTTTATTGTTTTTGTTCTGTTTATATTTTCCTTTTTTCATTTTTTATTGTTAGTAGTATTGACCTTCTTCGTATTTTTCCTCTTCTTCTTCTTGTTATTCCTCTTCCTCCTCCTCCTCCTCCTGCTCCTCTCTTTTACCATTATGCAACACTTAAACAATTTACTAACTCGTGTCATTCTTTCTTTGCAGGTAAAGTTTGTCTGACGTTCATCTGTTGTGTTGCATTTCCCTGAGGTGTGTCGCGCGCGCCCTCTCGTGTGGTGAGTAACTGATCCTGTGTTGCTGTGTGTGTTGCTGTGTGTGTGCTGTTTCCCTTTCTTGTGTTTTCTTCCTCTTCTTCCTCTACCTCCTTCTTCTCTTCTTTTTTCCCTTGTTGCTCTGTACTCTGCCTCCTACTCCTGTCTTCTTCCTCTTCCTCCTCT